>NC_081375.1:8004677-8284677 GCF_030684315.1 Stegostoma tigrinum
AGAGCGAGAGAGCGCGCGCGCGAGGGAGAGAGCGAGAGAGCGCGCGCGCGAGGGAGAGAGCGAGAGAGCGCGCGCGCGCGAGGGAGAGAGCGAGGGGGGGGGCGAGAGCGAGAACGAGCGCGAGAGCGAGGGGGGGGCGAGCGTGAGAGCGAGAGCGAGGTGGGGGGCGAGAGCGAGAACGAGCGCAAGAGCGAGGGGGGGGCGAGCGCGAGAGCGAGAGCGAGGGGGGGCGAGCGCGAGAGCGAGAGCGGGGGGGGGCGAGCGTGAGAGCGAGAGCGAGGGGGGGGGCGAGCGCGAGAGCGAGCGCGAGAGCGAGGGGGGGCGAGCGCGAGCGAGGGGGGGGCGAGCGCGAGCGCGAGAGCGAGAGCGAGGGGGGGGCGAGCGCGAGAGCGAGAGCGAGGGGGGGGCGAGCGCGAGAGCGAGAGCGAGAGCGAGGGGGGGGGCGAGCGCGAGAGCGAGAGCGAGAGCGAGGGGGGGGCGAGCGCGAGAGCGAGAGCGAGAGCGAGGGGGGGGCGAGCGCGAGAGCGAGAGCGGGGGGGGGCGAGCGTGAGAGCGAGAGCGAGGGGGGGGGGCGAGCGCGAGAGCGAGCGCGAGAGCGAGGGGGGGCGAGCGCGAGCGCGAGAGCGAGAGCGAGGGGGGGGGCGAGAGCGAGAACGAGCTCAAGAGCGAGGGGGGGGGCGAGAGCGAGCGCGAGAGCGAGAGCGAGGGGGGGGGCGAGCGCGAGCGCGAGCGAGGGGGGGCGAGCGCGAGCGCGAGAGCGAGAGCGAGGGGGGGCGAGCGCGAGCGCGAGAGCGAGAGCGAGGGGGGGGCGAGCGCGAGCGCGAGAGCGAGAGCGAGGGGGGGGGTGAGAGCGAGCGCGAGAGCGAGAGCGAGGGGGGGGCGAGAGCGAGCGCGAGAGCGAGGGGGGGGCGAGAGCGAGCGCGAGAGCGAGGCGGGGGCGAGAGCGAGAGCGAGAGCGAGGGGGGGGGGCGAGAGCGAGCGCGAGAGCGAGAGCAAGGGGGGGGCGAGAGCGAGCGCGAGAGCGAGGGGGGGGCGAGAGCGAGAGCGAGGGGGGGGGCGAGAGCGAGAGCGAGGGGGGTGGCGAGCGCGAGAGCGAGAGCGACGGGGGGGGCGAGCGCGAGAGCGAGGGGGGGGGGGCGAGCGCGAGGGGGGGAGCGAGCGCGCGCGAGGGAGAGAGAGAGCGCGCGCGAGGGAGAGAGAGAGCGCGCGCGAGGGAGAGAGAGAGCGCGCGCGAGGGAGAGAGAGAGCGCGCGCGAGGGAGAGAGAGAGCGCGCGCGAGGGAGAGAGAGAGCGCGCGCGAGGGAGAGAGAGAGTGCGCGCGCGCGCGAGGGAGAGAGAGAGCGCGCGCGCGAGGGAGAGAGAGAGCGCGCGCGCACGAGGGAGAGAGAGAGAGAGAGAGAGCGCGCGCGCGCGTGGGAGAGAGAGAGAGAGAGAGAGCGCGCGCGAGGGAGAGAGACGAGAGAGAGCGCGCGCGAGGGAGAGAGAGAGAGAGAGCGCGCGCGCGCGCGCGAGGAAATGACTATCAGACTACTCAGGCCTCTTGGCATCAGGGTAGCCCACAAACCCACCAACACACTAAAACAGCAGCTGATGAACTTAAAAGACTCTATACAGACAACAAGCAAAACAAACATCATCTACAAATTACCTTGCAAGAACTGTGACAAACACTGCATTGGACAAGCAGGCAGAAAGCTAGCCACCAGGATACATGAACATCAGCTAGCTATAAAAAGACATGACCCACTATCACTAGTATCCTTACATACAGATGAGGAAGGACACCACTTTGATTGGGACAACACATCCATCCTAGGACAAGCCAAACTGAGACACGCACGAGAATTCCTCGAAGCATGGCATTCCAACCGGAACTCCATCAACAAACACACTGATTTGGAGCCCATATACCACCCTCTGAGAAAATAGCAGGAAATGACATCACCAACCGAAGGAAACCTAAACACACAAATAGAAAGCAGAACATAACACCAGTGCTTCACCGGAGGCTCGCTGATGATGTTACCTAGAATGGTGACGAAACATCTGAAAACGAACCTTTTAGCTCAGCGAGCAAACTTACATCCAGAACCTCAACCTGAGCTACAAATCTTCTCAAAACTCGCTTGAAGAACTGCTTTGAGACCCATGGTGCTCTCCCTTAAACTGAATTTGAAATTCTACTATGTTGTGACTGTCATCCCAGAGTAACCTTAACTATGAGAAAAAAACCAAACAAACTGCAGATGCTGTAAATCAGGAACAAAAATATAAGTTGCTGGAAAAGCTCAGCACGTCTGGCAGCATGTGTGAAGAAAAAAAAATCACAGTTAACACAGCAGTTGTGGAAGCAAGGTCATTGGGGTCATTTAAGAGACTGCTGGACATACATATGGTCACAGAAATTTGAGGGTGCATACATGAGGATCAATGGTCGGCACAACATTGTGGGCTGAAGGGCCTGTTCTGTGCTGTACTGTTCTATGTTCTATGTTCTAACACTTTAGGTGCAGTGACCCTTCCTCAGAACTGACCCTTAACTATGAGATCTCTCATTAATCATACCTCATTACACTGTATCTAAATAGCTTATTCTTGAATAGATTCTGCAACATATTGCTCGAAGAAACAATTTCTGTTGCACTCTACAAATTTGTCTTGCATATTACCCTTATCCATCTGGTTTATCCAGTCTATATGCAGTTTATTATCACCCGTGATTGTTGTCATGCCCTTCTTACATTCCCCTATTATTTCCTGATTTATACTTTATCCTATATCAACACAACTCATGGATCCGATAGACGACTCCCATCCATGACTTCTTTACCTTACTATTCATGTTTCCACCCAAACTGATTCCACATCATGATCTACTGCACTGATGCCTTCCTTTACAAAAAAAGGTTGCCCCACCTCCTACTCCTTCTTGTCTACATTTATGGAACTTTGAATACCGAGTTCCCAGTCTTGGTCATCATGCAACAAATTTCCATTACCGCTATCAAGCTATTTATTTCATTTCTGTTATTATTTTCATTTTGTTATTTCATTTACTTCACACACTCGCTGTCGAGGCGGCATGGTGGCTCAGTGGTTAGCACTGCAGCCTCACAGCGCCAGGGACCCGGGTTCGAATCCAGCCTCGGACGACTGGCTGTGCCGAGTTTGCACGTTCTCACCATATCTGCTGGGTTTCCTCCAGGTGCTCCCGTTTCCCCTCTCAGTCCAAAGATGTGCAGGCTAGGTGGATTGGCCGTGCTAACATTGCATGTAATATTCAGGGGTGTGTGGGTTACAGCGGGGTGGGTCTGAGTGGGATGCTCAAAAGGGTCTGTATGGACTTGTTGGGCCAAAAGGGCCTGTTTCCACACTGTGGGAATTCTATGATTTATTTCTACTGGTGTCAACAACCTATCTATCTTGTTACAAAACGCTGCGTGTAAACAGATAAAGAAGCTTCAGCTTTGACATTTTATCATTATTACTTACTCTGGTTCTAATTTCTGCTTTACTCTATGTATATTTTAAGCCCTTTCTGTCACACTTTGAATATTGCTCACCCTCTTCACTACCCAGAACCTGTGTTTCCTCAGTTCCTTTGGATTTTTTAAAAAAAACTTCCCTTCAACTGAACCTGTCCTATAATTAGTTTAAAGCCCCATCTACAACCGCAGTTACATGATTCGCTAAAACACTGGTCATCATTCAAATGAACTCCCATATCAATACATCGGTTCACTCTTTCCCCAAGTACCAGCGTCCCCATGAATTGGAACCCATTTCTCCCATACCAATCTTTGCACCATGATTTACCCCTCTAATCTTAGTTACCCCATGCTAATTTGCATGTGATTCAGGTAATAATCAGAAGATTCAGATTGTTGGTTCTGCTTTAGAATCTAATCCAAGCTTCAGCACAACCTCTTTCTTAATCCTATATCATTGATATCCAAGTAGACTATGACAACAGGAACCTTTCGCTCCTACTCCAAGCTCCCAACCACAAAAGACATTCTAAAACTTGGCACCAGGCAGGTAATAAAATCTTCAGGACTTTGTCACTGTTGCAGAGAACAGAACCTATCCCACTAACAATGCTATCCCTTATCATTGCTATATTTTTCTTTTCTCCTGTCAAAAGAGGTAAAAACATACTTGACCTCATCTTCACCAATCTGCCTGTGGTAGATGCATCTAAAATGACACTATTGGTAGGAGTGAATTCTGCACAGTCCTTGTGGAGACGAAATCCTGTCTTTACACTGAGGATACCCCTCTGTCGTTCTTTGTGGCACTACCAATGTGCGAAATGGGGTAGATTTCAAGCATATCTAGAAATTCAAGACTTGGCATCCATGAGGCGCTCCGGGTCTTTAGTAGCTGAATTGCATTCAACTAAAAACCTGCATATCCTGGCCTGACATAACCTCATTCTACCAATACCATCATGCCAGGGGATTAACCTGATGTAATGAAGAATGCAGAAGGACATGCTCGGAACTGCACCAGGCATATCTATAAATGAGGTGTTAACCTGTGAAGCACAAAACAGAATAACTTGCATGCCAAACAGCATAATCTGAAACGGACAGAGCTAAGCAATCCACAGCCAACGAATTAGCTCTAACCTCTGGAGTCTTGTCATTTCCAGTCATGAATGGTGGTAGACAATTAAACAACTCACTGGAGAAGGTCATTCAACAAAAATCCCTATTCTCAACGATTAAGGAGCCCAGCACATCAGTGCAGGGATGTTGAATGGATGAAAGATCCCAGCCTCCTCTGGAGATCTCCAACATCACTGAACTCAGTGTTCAGCCAATTCAATTCATTTCACATGACATCATGAAACAGATGGTGCACTAGACTGCAAAAACTTTTGGTTCTGATGATATTCTGGAAACATTGCTGAAGACCTGTCTGTAGCCAAGTTATTCCAGCATAACTATAAAACTGTTATCTATCCATGAATGTAGAAAATTGCCCAGTTTTACACAATGCACAAAAAGTAAGACAAATCCAGCCTAGTCAATTACCATCCCATCAATCAGCTCTCAATCATTGTAAAGTGACAGAGGGGATCATCAATACTGCTCTAAGTAGCCCTTATTTAGCAAAAACCTGACAGGTGGGAAAATTTGAGGTTATGCACATAAGCAAGAATATTATTTTATATAGAGAAAGACTATGGAAAGCTACCGAAGAGACATTTTGGAGTACACATCCATGAATAACAAAAATCTAGCATCCAACTTCAGTGGGTAATAGGGAAAATAAATGGAATGTTCACTTTTGCTTCAAAGGGCATGGAGTATACAAGTAGAGAGTTTTGCCAAAAATATACAAGGCATAGCTGGAATACTGAACAGTTTTAGACCCTCTGAAACGTCAGCTTTTGTGCTCCTGAGATGCTGCTTGGCCTGCTGTGTTCATCCAGCTTCAAACTCAATTATCTTGGATTCTCCAGCATCTACAGTTCCCATTATGTCTGAAACAGTTTTAGGACCCTTATCTTAAAAAAGATACACTGGCATTGAAGGCAACCCAGAGAAGGTTCACTAGGCTGATACTAAGGATGGAGGGAAGTCTAATGAGGACAGTACTTTTTAAAATTGTTCACTCAAGGAACATGGGCTTTGCTGTCTAGGCCAGCATTTATTGCTCACCCCTAGTTTCCCTTGAAAAGTTGGTGGTGAGCTGCCTTCTTGAATCGCTGCAGTCCACGTGCTATAGGTAGACCCGCTATGTCATTGGGGAGGGAGTTTCATCATTTTGATCCAGCAACATTGAAAGAACATTGAAATATTTCCAAACCAAAACAGTGAGTGGCTTGGTGGGGAACTTGCAGGTGGTGGTGTTCCCATGTCCGGGCTGATCTTGTCATTTCAGGTGGAAGATGCACTTCAGCAATTCATCAAAGATCCTTAGATGGCATTTTCAAACCCACAACCATATATGGACACTGCAAATATGCCTACAACAAATGTAGTGGCTTAAGGAGGCAGCTCACCGTCATCTTTTCAAGATGATAAGGGACATGCAATAAATCTGGGCCAGCCAGCAAAGACCACATCTCCAAAATGCATTAAAAAAACTGCGTGTCTATATGTGTGTGCATTTATGCACGTAACATGCACACATGCCTGTGTATATAGTGTATACATATAATATTTAACGCCAGAAAGTATGGAAAATCATAGAATACAAGGAAACCGTGAAGCACAAAGAATTAGATAATTTTAACCTAACACAACTGGAGGGAACAGGATAGAATTAGATTGGCCACTGTTTAATACTCTAATCAATTTTTTTTGTTCCATTGACTTCAATAAAATATCATCTTTGGCAGACCTTCAACTTGCAGTCAATCTGTTGCAAGGCTGTAGCTGAAATTGCCTATAGGCTGGTTTTTGTTCTTGCCATCTGGGTAGAACGTAGGGGACAAAACCAAACAGGGAGAATCACCACTTACGGAGCTCACCTCATTTTTCTTTTACTACTATAATTGAGTAGGGTCCAAAACATATATGCAATTCTTGCTGCCTGATTAATCTTTTGGTGTTCTGCCCAAGTGATGTTTTGTGTCCTTACAGTAAAGGCAACACCACAAATAAGCATCATTTGAACAGAAACTGAATTAGTAGTTTAAAAAGATTATAGAAGAATGGCAGGAATACAAACAAATAGGAACCGAGTAGATAGCTCTGGGTTTAAGAGGTTAGGGTTCCACAGACACGACCAACAAAACAGATGTAATTCTATATATTAGACTGCATAAAAAGTATATTATCGTCCTCCAAATAAATTTTATTTCATTAACACATTATGCATTCCAGGCCAAGTATTAAAAAAGCACCAGTATAACTTAAGACACAGGCCACGAGCTAGGATGTGAGCTTTAATTTGCAGTTCAGCGAGAGGGGGAAATATTATTGGGGGAAAGATTCTTGCATGATGTAGCACATGTAATGTGCACTGGACTGTTCAGAAGCAGACAGTGTAAAAAGAAGCATTATATGATGTTGCCAGTTGCATAGCGCCCTTCAGTATATGGTCACGAAAAGCAATTCTATTCACCTTTAAGATTGCACAGAATATAGTATCTTTGTCAAATATGCATGACAATCTTTTCCCATCCTATTGTTAGTTTGACATGCAATACAAAAAATTGCTTCACATTGTAAATGGTTACTAATGGACACTTTCCTTCTAGCCTGGTTCCAGAAAATCAAATTTTAGTTTAAAGATCTTACCCTTCCTTGCCAACATCGCCTACTTTGTATCCTTCCCCCAGTGGCTCCTTGCCCAGTTTGGTTAGGTTCATTTTAGTTTCCAAAGTCATCAGAAAAGATCCATTGTAAGAAATCTCCAAATCAATCCACAGTCCTGTAGAAAATAAACTTTCTTGCTGATTAACTGTCCTGAGAATTGCAGACATAAAATGGTAGCCAAGTCCTTTCTTTTCAGCAAACTGTGTAAAAAGAAGCATTGTATGATGTTGCCAGTTGCATAGTGCCCTTCAGTATATGATCACAAAAAACAATTCTATTCACCTTTAAGATTGCACAGAATATAGTATCTTTGTCAAATATGCATGACAATCCTTTTCCATGCTATTGTTACTTTGACATGCAAACAAAAAATTGCTTCACATTGTACGAATGCACATTTTCACCATGTAAATTATCTAGATAAGATCTAGAGGAAGTTAAGTCCATAAATTGCATGCATATACAACATAATGAATAATCCACATCCTTTTTTCAATGAACCTTGTCTTTAGAGGAATGTATAAACGAGAACTGCATGAAAATCCAACATTGCAACAGGAATATTTCACTTAGACCATAAGACCGAGAAGTGGAAGTAAGGCCATTCAGCCCATTGAGTCCACTCCACCATGAGCATTTCAACTCCACTTCCCTGCACTCTCCCGGTAGCCCTTAATTCCTTGTGAGATCAAGAATTTATCAACCTCTGCCTTGAAGACATTTAATGTTCCGGCCTCCAATGCGCTCCGTTGCAATGAATTCCACAGGCCCACCACTCTCTGGCTGAAGAAATGTCTCCTTATTTCCGTTTTAAATTTACCCCCTCTAATTCTAAGGCTGTGCCCAAAGGTCCTAGTCTCCCCGCCTAACGGAAACAACTTCCCAGCGTCCACCCTTTCTAAGCCATACATTATCTTGTAAGTTTCTATTGGATCTCCCCTCAACCTTCTAAACTCTAATGAATATAATCCCAGGATCCTCAGCCATTCATCATACGTTAAACCGACCATTCCGGGGATCATCCGTGTGAATCTCTGCTGGACACGCTGCAGCGCCAGTATGTCCTTCCTGAGGTGTGGGGCCCAAAATTGGGCACAGTATTCTAAAATTGGGCCTGACTAGAGCTTTATAAAGTCTCAGAAGCACATCACTGCTTTTATATTCCAACCCTCTTGAGATAATCAACAACATTACATTCGCTTTCTTAATCATGGACTCTACCTGCAAGTTAACCTTTAGAGATTCCTGGACCAACACTCCCAGATCCCTTTGTACTTCTGCTTTACGAATTTTCCCACCGTTTAGAAAATAGTCCATGCCTGTATTCTATTTTCCAAAGTGCAAAACCTTGCATTTGCTCACATTGAATTTCATCAGCCATTTCCTGGACCACTCTCCTAAACTGTCTAAATCTTTCTGCAGCCTCCCCACCTCCTCAGTACTACTTGCCTGTCCACCTATCTTCGTATCATCAGCAAACTTTGCCTGAATGCCCCCAGTCCCTTCATCCAGATCATTAATATTTAATGTGACCAGCTGAGGCCCCAACACTGAACCCTGCGGGACACCACTTGTCACCGGTTGCCATTCCGAAAGAGCCTTTTATCCCAACTCTCTGCCTTCTGTCAGAAAGCCAATTCTCAATCCAAGCCAGTAGCTCACCTTGAACACCATGGGCCCTCACATTACTCAGCAGCCTCCCGTGATGCACCTTAGCAAAGGCCTTTTGGAAGTCTACATAGATAACATCAACTGGGTTTCCCTGGTCTAACCTACTTGTTACCTCTTCAAAGAATTCTAACAGGTGTGTCAGGCACAACCTCTCCTTACTAAATCCATGCTGACTTGTTCTAACCCGACCCGGCACTTCCAAGAATTTAGGAATCTCATCCTTAACAATGGATTCTAGAATTTTACCAACAACCAAGGTTAGGCTAATCAGCCTATAATTTTCCATCTTTTGTCTTGATCCTTTCTTAAACAAGGGGTTTACAACAGCAATTTTCCAATCATCTGGAACTTTCCCTGACTCCAGTGACTTTTGAAAGATCACAACCAAAGCCTCCGCTATTTCCTCAGTCACCTCCCTCAGAACTCTAGGATGTAGCCCATTGGGGCCAGGAGATTTATCAATTTTTAGACTTTTTAGCTGTTCTAGCACTTTATCTTTTGTAATGCCTACTATACTCAACTCTGCCCTGACTTGTTTTAGTTATGTTAAAATGAAGTCAATTATACGGCACCAATTTAAATTTATAGTTCCACAAACTATTCTTGGTCAACTGTCAAAAGAAAAAAAAAATTCAGTTTCATGCTACTTTTACAGCTCAATATCCATCGTGCGAGATGGTGCACTGGGCATCAGAACGAATTCATTTACAGAAAACAATAATTTCACTGGCTTTCACAATTCCGCAAACATCTTGAGAAAATCAGATTACAGAATTGAGACTAACATTTTGCATTTAAAGCAGATTCACTTGATCTAGAAAAGGTTTCAAGGTTGTTTGTGAAAGATAACTAAAAAAAACACCAAATCATGAAGTAAGAGAAGCCTGGTCAAAAAGATGGTTTTAAGAGAGCTAAGAACATAGAACACAGAACATAGAACAATACAGTGCAGAACAGGCCCTTCAGCCCTCGATGTTGCGCCGACCTGTGAACTAATCCAAGCCCCTCCCCCTACATCATCCCATCATTATCCATATGCTCATCCAAGGACTGTTTAAATGCCCCTAATGCGGCTGAGTTAACTACATTGGCAGGCAGGGTGTTCGACGCCCTTACCGCTCTGAGTAAAGAATCTGTCTCTGGCATCTGCCTTAAATCTATCACCCCTCAATTTGTATCTATGCCCCCTTGTACAAGCTGAAGTCATCATCCTCAGAAAAAGACTCTCACTGTCCACCCTATCTAATCCTCTGATCATCTTGCATGTCTCTATTAAATCCCCTCTTAGCCACCTTCTCTCCAATGAGAACAGACCAAAGTCCCTCAGCCTTTCTTCATACGGCCTGCACTCCAGACCAGGCAACATCCTGGTAAATCTCCTCTGCACCTTTTCCAATGCTTCCACATCCTTCCTGTAATGGGGTGACCAGAACTGCACGCAATATTCCAAATGAGGCTGCACTAGCGTTTTGTACAGTTGCAGCATGACATCACGGCTCCGGAACTCAGTTCCTCTACCAATAAAACCTAAAACACCGTAAGCCTTCTTAACAGCACTATCAACCTGGGTGGCAACTTTCAGGGATCTATGTACAAGGACACCAAGATCCCTCTGCACATCTACACTACCAAGAATCTTTCCATTGACCCGGTATTCTGCCCTCCTATTATTCCTCCAAGGCAGGAAAGACAACAGGTTTTGCAAAAAGACTTTGAGAAATTGGAACAATAATCTCTGTGCAAAATCCTCCCACTAGTCTCACTAGAAAAGGTGATGTACGAGCCAAGTGTTTTTTATTTACACAGAGGAAGGTGGATGCCTGGAATTCACTGCTGGTGGAGGTAGTGGAAGCAGATACAATAGTGACTTTTAAAGGGTGTCTTGACAAATACATGAATAAAATGGAAATAGAGGGATACAGTCCCTGGAAGAGTAGGGGGTTTGAGTTGTGGCTGACAGTATGTTGGTGCAGGCTTGGAAGGCTAAAGGACCTGTCCTGTGCTGTAATTTTTTGTTCTAGAAGAATGAGAAATGAGTAAACACCATTAAGTGCAGGCCCAAGCTATTAACCTCTCTTCATGAGATCATCGCTCTGTACCCGGAGTCACCAACCTGATCTTCTAAAGGAGCACAAAATTCAGTTAGCAAGTTAAAGGGTGCAATGGGATAGGTGGTTACAACTCGAAGAGAAGCAGAACATGGGTATCCATAAAGGATGGCATTGGAGTAAACAGAATCTAAAAGTGAGAAAAGCTTAACTAACCGTTTAATCAGAAGGTCTAAGATGACTGGAAACAGGCAATGTTGTGCAGGTTAAAATGAAACATCAAAATTGCTACTCCTACCGTTCCCACATTCTACCCAATGAGAATTGTCCAATAATCTGTACTAAGTGCACACTGAATAAAGTAGAATTGAGATCAATACAAATAGCTTGTCTTCATTTGCCAACTATGTTCATGTACAAAGTTCAGTGGAGTATTGAACTTTCATCATGTGCCGTAAGACCATAAGAATAGAAGTGCGCCACTCAGCCCATCAAGCCTGCTCCATCATTCAGCGTAATCATAGCAGATCTGGGAAACATCAACTTCCCTTGCCTGCCATATCCATACAATCCTCAATTTCCTTACTGATTAGAAATCTGCCTATCTTCACCTTGAATATACTCAATAATCCATACCCTCTGTGGTGAAACAGTCCACCGATTGATTTAGATAGCCTCAAAGAAGAAATCTCTCTTCACTTCTGTCCTAAGTCAGCAACATAATTGGAGATGGTGCCCTCCGTTTCCAGATCTCCTCACAAGTGAAAACAACCTTCCCACATCTATCCTGTCAACCCTCCTAAGAATCTTACGCATTTCAATAAAGTCACTTCTTGTTCTTCTAAACACCATTGAGTGCAGGCCCAAGCGATTAATCTGTCATCATAAGACTGTCCCCCTATACCCATGGTCACCCAACTGAACCTTCTTGGAATCACCTCCAATGACAGCATGTATTTCCTCAAGAGAAGAAGTGTCCAAAATTGGTCACAGTATTCCAGGTCTAGTTTTTTTTCATGATCTAGTTTTTTTTAAAAATTTTATTCCCTTCAAAAGAAAGGCCAATGTTCCATTTCTCTTTTCTCCTGAAAGTGGGTGATCTTTTTTTGTGTGATTTATGCATGAGCATCCCAATCTCTGTGTTGTAACTGTCATCTTTCTTCATTTAAGTAACATTCAGTTCTTCTAATCTTCCTGCATAAGTGCATAACACCTCATTTCCCCCATTGTATTCCATCTGCCAAGTATTTGCAAAACAAGCTCTGCTCACTGCAGTTTTAATGATACTTTATGTCACTTCTCAGAAAGCTGTCTTATCTTAGCTATCAGTTGAGCAATCTATCTTTTTCCAATGGCTTTTTCAATCACTGATGGTCTATGACTTGCTAGCTCAATTTTTAATCTGTTCCAAATCACTATTTTGTATTTCTATCTCCAATTATCCATTCAAATGGCAATTCCTTAAGTGATCCAGAAGAGGTCCTTTTCGGTTCTTTGCAAACACTCTTTCAACACCTTTTAACATCTCACCTTGTCAGTAAACCCCAAACCATCATTTTCTCAATGATACACCATTCTTCTTATTCTGTCCTCATCAATGTCTCAATCTACTTGAAATCCTTCATGCATCTTCTAAACCATTTCTCAAAGTTCTAAGCTCTCAAAGAAGCATAACTTCATTTCTTCTCAGCATGTGTTCCAGTACCCAGTTCCATATCAAACACTTCACTGATCTTCTGTTTAGCTCTATTCACATTGTCCAGCCATTATCCTCTTACTTCACCAAATGCAATGCTTCCTATTGTAATCCTAGCTCTCAACTCCTTAGTATACCCAGCACATTCAGCCATATCTCTGAAATTAAATCGTGAGTAGTATGAAGCACAAAATAGCCCTCTACTCTTGGAAATAAATTTTGACTGTGCCTCATTCTTTTGAAGAAGAACTAGTATGTTGGTGGGAATGTGGTGAAGTGAACATTCATTAAAGTCCATAATCCACTATGTGATGCAACCAAATGATGCAACATTGCTTTGTACCATTATTTTGTTCTAAGCTTGTTACATTAACAAGCTAACCAAAACACAAATAAAAGACAGAAGAACTTGTTTCTGATGGTAAAGCGGATCATAAGGTGTTAGAAATACTTTGATTACCATTAATCACACATTTCTGGACCAATGTAAATGCAATATTTCAGTGCAAATTCCAAGGCAAAATATCTGACATTCAAGAATATTGAAGAAGCTCAAAATGAATTTTAATTGTGCTTACCTTGATGATTAACTGAAGGCTTTGAAGCTTGGCATATTTTTGGCATAGCAGCTCCCATATCAAGTTCTGTCAATGTCAGTTCATTCATAAAGTAAGGCAGCTGAAATAGTATACAATAAACATGTAATATAGTTGTAACATTTAAAAATGGTCACAATTTTTATATTGTTGGGATTGCATGTCTAAATTTGTCGACCAAGTGAATAACAGGAAAATATTGAATTATTTGAACACGCTCTAGATTAACTAGAACTTTAAGCAAAAATTTTGGTCAGCGGTTTAATGTGGCTGTGACATACCTACTAATTACAGAAATTTAAATGATTTTGGAAAAAGAGCCAAATAAACCTTTGGGGGAGATAACAAAGTTTATATTTAAATACTGGAAAAACCTGGCTCTGAAAAAGACTATGGAGTCCTGCGCTGACAGATGCCTAACAACCTCTGCAGATCTTGACTTCTGTTTCAAAAAGGCGAAAGAGGAAAAAAAAAGACTTCGAGAATTGGTATTAAAACCTGCAAGTCTCCTTCTCATCCCTTATTGGTTAAATCTGCTGGGAACCTAATAAAGTTTTCACATCTCAGTATTTTAACTATCCTGTAAGCCCCAAGAATGACTTCCAAAGACTTGGAACTAGTTAGCATTCCATCTAAACTGAAACTCATTTGGAAGACCTTCAGTCAGTCTACATCTGTCAGCAAATTTTTTTTGTTGACAAAATTGTATAAGAGTTCATCAAACTTGATATTTTGTTTTTCAGAATATTTGCCAAATAGAATGTTCTCCTTTTGCAACTATCATCTCTACAGAGTTTTGTCATTGCTTTTTGTTATGAGTGTATTTATGTAAGGATTCAAAGAGAATTTGGTTCTAATTCCAGATTAGGTACAGATTAGCTCAGAGATTATATATCAAAGAAAGTAATAATGCCTCTTTATTTGAATGTGTGCAGCTTTTGTAACGAGACAGATAAGTTGTGGGCTGTAACAAGATTGATGAACCAACAGCACAAATAGAAATCAAGGAGAATGATTTGACAGCTATCACAGAGATGTGGTTACAGCGTGGCGAACACTGAAAACTCAATATTCAAGGATATTCATTATTTCAGAAGAATAGTGACAAAAGGTAAAGAAGGTGTGTCACCTTGTTAATAAAGGAAGGCAACTGTATTGTGGTGAGTAGTGATTTTGGATCACGACGTGGAATTAGTTTCGTTGAAAACAAAGAATGGCAAGGGAAAGAAATCACAGTTGGAGTTGGAGTGTCTAAAGATTCTATGGAGTTGCCTCACATAGGACAGCGAATAAAGCAGCAAATGGTGTATAAAAGGGGTCCTTCAAATTATCGAGGGCGATTTTAATTTGTGTATTGACTGGATAAATTAAATGGGCAAGGGGAGAAGGGAAGACAAATTTCTAACGTGCTTCAGGGATTGTTTCTCAGAGCAGTATGTTACAGAACCTGTTGAATAATTGGGGAAAAGTCTATGTTACATCTAGTAATGTGTAATGAGGTAGGATTAATAAGACATCTCATAGTTAGGGATATTAGAGTTTAGTATTCACAACAAGAATCTACTAATGACCATCAAACCATTGTTGATTGTTGGAAAAACTCATCTGATTCATTGATGTATTTCAGGGGTGGAAATCCACCATATTCAACTGGTCTAGCCTTTACATGACTCCAGACCGACAGCAATGTGGTTGCCTCTCACCGGCCTTTTGAAATGGCTCAACAAGCCACTCAGTTGTGTCAATCACTATGAAGTCTAAACAAAGAAATGAATTTGGACTGTCAACCCAGCAAACTAGGCACCAGAAACAATGGCAAAAAAAAACTGACAACACTGCAAAGTTCTCTTTAGTAACACCTGGAGACTAGTGTCAAAATTGAGACACCTGTCTTACACACTGGTCAAATAACAGGCTGACATTGTCTAAAAGGTATAGAAAGCTGCTGTGTGCTTCCACAGAATCCTTAGTGTAGAAGCAGGTGATTCAGCCCAATGAGTCCATACTGACCCATCCCCCTACCCTATCCGAGTAACCATGCAATTCCTATGATTAATGCACCTAAACCCAAACACTCTGGGTAATTTAGCATGGCCAATCCACCTAACTTGTACATCTTTGGACTGTGGGAGGAAACCAGAGCACCCAGCAGAAACCCACGCAGACACAAGTAGGATGTGCAAACTCCACAAAGTCAACCGAGGGTGGAATCAAACGTGGATCCCTGGCACTGTGAGGCAGCGGTGCTAACCAGTGAGCCACTGTACCATCCACAGTGCCATAAGTGGCACCAGAAAGTCATACTCATGGAATCATATGTACGTCAATGTCCCAGACACCATTCCTGGATACATCCTGGGAGATAGCAAGAACTGCAGATGCTGGAGTCAGAGTCAATACAGTGTGAAGCTGGAGGAACACAGGAGGTCAGGAAGCATAAGAGGAACAGGAAATCGAAGTTTCAGGTCAAGACCCTTCATCGGATGTGTCCTGAAAGGTCAACTTTCCTATTCCTCTGATGCAGCCTGAACTGCTGTGTTCCTCCAGCTCCACACTGTATTGACTGGCTATGTCCTGTCTGATTGGCAGGCCAGGCCCAGCAGAGGTAGTGCTACAGTGGTATACAGTCAGGATTGAGTTGCACTGGGAGTCCTCAACAGTGACACTGGACTCAATGAAGTCTCATGGCATTAGGTTAAACATGGGCGAGGAAACATCCTGTTGGTTGCAACATACCATCCTCCCTCAGCTAATGAGCCAGTATTCCTCTGCGTTCAGCAATGCTTGGAAGAAGCATGGAGGATGGCAAAAGTGCAAAATGTACACTAAGTGAGGGATTTCAATGTCTACCACCAACAGTGGTCAGCAGCTGTGTCTGATAAGCTGGTCAGAACCTAGAGGACATAACTGCTTGACTTGGGTCTGTGGTAGGTGGTGGGGGAAACCAACAAGAGGGAAAGATATTTGAGCTCATTCTCTTCAATCTGCCAGCTGCAGGCGCATCTATCCATGACAATATCAGTAAAAGGTGACCACCGCACAGTCCCACCTTCACATTGAGAATAACCTCCATTGCGTTGTGTGGCACTATCCCTGTGCTAAATGGGACAGATTTTGAACGGATTTAACAACTCAAGACTGGGTATCCATGACGCGCTACAGGCAATCAGCAGGAGAATTGCTCTCCAGCACAATCTGTAAAATCAGGGCCTGGCATATCCCCCACTCAACTGTATACCTCAAGCCAAGGGAGCAACCTTGATTCAATGGAGAGTGCAGATGCAGAACTAGCCATTTCCAAAAATTAGGTGTGAATCTGGCGAAGTACAAAACAGGGCTACTTGTAAGCCAAACTGCATAAACAGCAAGTGATAGACAGAGCTAAGCGATGCCACAGCTTACCGATCAAATCTAAATTCTGTCGTCTGGCCACACCTAATCTTAAATGCTGGTGAATAATTAAACAACTCACTGAATAAGGAGGCAGCACAAATACATCCCCATCCTCAATAAATGGGAGAGCAGATCACATCAGTGTAAAAGATAGCCAGAATTGCCATGTGGATGATCCATCTCAGCCTCCTCCAGTAGTCCCCAACATTACAGATGCCAGTGTTCAGCCAATTCAATTTACTCCATGTGAAACCAAGAAACAATTAGAGTCACTGGATACAACAAAGGCATGGGCCCTGACAACCTTCCAGCAATAGTACTGAAGATTTGTGCTCAAGAACATGCTGCTCCTCCAGCCAAGTTGTTCCATGCACAGCTAGAATACTGGCATTGACCCAACAATGTAGAAAATTTCCAAGGTATGTCCTGTACACAAAATATAGCAGAAATCCAACCTGGCCCATGACTTCCACATCATTCAACTCCCAAATCATCAGTGAAGTGACAGCAGATGTCATTGACAGAGACATCCAATTTGAGGGCTGCAAGAGCCATTCAGCTCCTGACCTCAGTACAGGCTTAATTCAAACATGGACAAAAAGAGCTGAATTCCAGAGGTCAGATGAGAGTGATGGACCTTGACACCATAACCGGCCAAGTGTAGCATCAAGGCGCCCGAGCAAGATTGGAATCAATGCGGATTGGGAGCAAACTCTTTGCTGTTTGGAGTCATACCTAGCACAGAGGAAGGTGTTTGTTGCTGTTGGGAGGCAGTCAACTCAGCTCTAGGAATTCTTCAGCGCAGTATCCTTGGCCCAAACATCTTCAGCTGCTTCAATGACCTTCTCTCCATTCTAAGATCAAAAGTGGGACTGTTCGCCAATAACGGTCAGTGCCATTCATGGCTCCTCAGATATCGAAACAAGTCTGTGTTCGAATGCAACAAGACCCGGATAATATCCAGACTGAGGCTGACAAGTGACATTCATGACACACAAATCCCAGGCAATGACGATCTCCAATAAGAGACAATTTAACAATTGCCCCTTGATAATGTTTATGTTTAGTCACAGTTTTCAAATGGAGTGTGCTGCCATATTTTCCCTTTATCTCAAAAAGATTTGGGATGTCATGTTCTGGTTGTACAGGACTTTGGTGAGGCCTCTTCCAGAGTACCGAGACACGTTCTGGTCATCCTGCTATAGGTAGGCTCCTATTGAATTGGAGAGGGTTCAGAAAAGATTTACCAGGATATTAACGGGAATGGAAGAGTTACAAAAAGAGGCCAAATAGGCTGGGACTTCTTTTTTCACTGAAGCACAAGAGGTTGAGGGGTAACTGAGCCAGCGCATTTGATTCCAGATGTTTCACCACTCTCCCAGGTAACATCAACAGTGTGTGTCCAGTGAAATATTGGCGTTCTGTCCCGCTTGTTATTTATATGCCCCGGTTTGCTGAGGTGATTGGCATCACTTCTGGTTCTGTTTCTCAGTGGTTTATATAATCCGGTCCAGTTAAATGGGTGTGTTTTTTGTTATTTTTATTTTATTTATTTGTGGGATATGGGCGTTGCTGTCTGGCCAGCATTTCTTGCCCATCCCTAGTTGCCCTTGAGAAGGTGATGGTGAGCTGCCTTTTTGAACCCCTACAGTCCTGCTGCGGGGGATTGACCCAAAATGCTATGAGGGCGGGAATTCCAGAATTTTGACTCAGTGACAGTGAAGGAATGACAATATATTTCCAAGTCAGATAACGAGTGACTTGGTGGGGTACTTGGAGGTGGTGGTGTTTCCATATATCTGCTGTCCTTGTCTTTCTAGATGGAAGTGGTTGTGGGTTTGGAAGGTGCTGTCTGAGGATCTTTGGTGAATTTCTGCAGTGCATCTTGTAAATAGCACACACTGCTGCTACTGAGCATCGGTGGTGGTGATGGAGGGAGCGAACGCTTGTAGATGTAGTGCCAATCAAGTGGGCTGCTTTGTCCTGGATAGTGTCAAGCTTCTTGCGTGTTGTTGGGGCTGCACTCATCCAGGCAAGTGGGCAGTTTTCCACCACACCCCTGACTTGTGCTGTGTAGATGGTGGACAGGCTTTGAGAATTCAGGTGGTGAGTTCCTCACCTCAGTATTCCCAGCTTCTGGCCTGCTCTTGTAGCCACTGTGTTTATTTGGTGAGTCCAGTTGAGTTTCTGATCAATGGTGACCCCCAGGATGTTGTTAGTGGGGGATTCAGTGATGGTAACACCATTGAACATCAAGGGGCAGTGGATAGATTGTCTCGTATTGGTGATGGCCATAGCCTGGCAATCGTGTGGCGCAAATGTCACTTGCCACTTGTCAGACCGAGCCTGGATATTGTCCAGATCTTGTTGCATTTGGACACAGACTGCATCAGTATCTCAGGAGTCACGAATGGTGCTGAACATTGCGCAATCATTGGCGGATATCCCCACTTCTGACCTTATGATGGAGGGAAGGTCATTGATGAATCAGCTGAAGATGGTTGGGCCTAGGAAACTACTCCGAGGAGCTCCAGCAGAGGTGTCCTGGAACTGAGATGACTGACCTCCTACAACCACAACCATCTTCCTATGTGTCAGGTATGACTCCAACCACTGGAGCGTTTGCCCCCGATGCCCATTGATTCCAGCTTTGCCAGGGCTCCTTGATGGCACACTTGGTTGAATGTAGCCTTAATATTAAGAGCTAATACTCTCGCGTCACCTCTGGAATTCAGTTCCTCTGTCTGTGTTTGAACCAAGACTGTAATGAGATCAGGAGCTGAGTGGCCCTGATGGAACCCAAACTGGGCATTGCTGAGCAGGTTATTTGAGCAAGTGCTGCTCGATAGCACTGTTGATGACAACTTCCCTCACTCTACTAATGATCAAGAGGCGGCTGTTGGGGCGGGAATGGGCTGGGTTGGATTTGTCCTGCTTTCTGTGTATAGGACATACTTGGGCAATTTTCCACATTGTCGGGTTGATACCAGTGTTGTATCTGTACCGGAACAGCTTGGCTAGAGGAGCAGCAAGTTCTGGAGCACAAGTCTTCAGTACTATTGCCGGAATGTTGTCAGGGCAGGTAGCCTTTGCAGTATCCAGTGTCCCCACCAGTTTCTTGACATCACGTGGAGTGAATCAATTGGTTGAAGACTGGTATCTGTAATGCTGGGGACCAGTGGAGGAGGCAGAGATGGAGCATCAACTCGGCACTTCTGGCTGAAGATTGCTGTGAATATCTTTCACACTGATGTGCTGGGTTCTTCCATCGAGGATGGGGATATTTGTGGAGTCTCCTCCTCCAGTGAGTTGTTTAATTGCCCACTACCATTCACGACTGGATGTGGCAGGACTGCAAAGCTTAGATCTGATCCGTTGGTTGTGGGATCGCTTAGCTCTGTCTGTCACTTGCTGCTTGATGTGCAAGGCGTCTTTTTTGGTGGCTTCACCAGGTTGATACCTCTACTTCAGGTACGCCTGGTGCTACTCCTGGCATGCCCTCCTGCACTCTTCACTGAACCAGAGTTGATCCCCTGCCTTGATGATAATGGTTGAATGGGGGATCTGCTAGGCCATGAGGTTACAGATTGTGTTGGAGTGCAATTCTGCTGCTGTTGATGGCCCACAGCACCTCATGGATGCCCAGTCTTGAGTTGCTCGATCTGTGAAAAGTCTGTCCCACTTAGCATAGTGATAGTGACACACAACACGATGGAGGTTGATCTCAATGTGAAAGCAGGACTTTGTCTCCACAAGGACTGTGCGATGGTCACTCTTACCAATACTGTCATAGTCAGATGCAACTGCAGCGGGCAGATTAGTAAAGATGAGGTCAAGTACGTTTTTCCCTTTTGTTGGTTCCCTCACCACCTGCCGCAAACTCAGTCCAGCAGCTTTGTCTCTTCGGACCCGGCCAGCTTGATCAGTAGTACTGCTCCCGAGCCACTCGTGCTGGTGGACATTGAAATCCCCCACCCAGAGAACATTTTGTGCCCTTGCCATCCTCAGTGCTTCATCTAAGTGTTATTCAACATCAAAGAGTACGGATTCATCAGCTGAGGGAAGATGGTATGTGGTAATCAGGAGGTTTCCTTGCCCATGTTTAACCGGAAGCCATGAGACATCAGGGTGTCCAGAGTCAATGTTGAGGACTCCTACAGCAACTCCCTCCCAACTGTATACCACAGTGCCGCCCCCTTTGCTGGGTCTCTCCTGCCGGTGAGACAGGTCATAACCAGGGATGCTGATGGTGGTATCTGGGACATTGTAAGGTATGTTTCTGTGAGTATGACTGTCAGGATGTTGCTTGACCAGTCTGTGCGAGTTGTCTAGTTGACTAGTCTGTTGGAGTTCCAGCTGGACACCAGGCCTGCAGGAATTCCCTGGCATGTCTCTGTGTGGCTTCTCAAAAGCTTTGTGGGGTAGCATTATAGAAAAGTCATGGGTGGCATTGATAACGTGAATAGCAAAGGTCTTTTCCCAAGGGTGGGGAATTCTAAACTAGGGGGCATATATTTTTAAGGTGAGAGGAGAAAGAATTAAAAAGGATTTGAGGGGCAACATTTTAATACAGAGCGTGGTTCGTGTGTGGAATGAACTGCCAGATAAAATGGCGGATGCAGGTACAATTACAACGTTTAAAAGACATTTGAATAAGTACACGAAATGGAAATGTTTGAAGGGACATGGGCCAAATGCAAGCAAGTGGGACTTGTTTAGTTTGGGAACATGGTCGATATGGACTAGTCAGACCGAAGGGTCTGTTTCCACACTGTATCAGTCTATGATTCTATAATCAATGATGTTACCACAATCCACAATATTGGTTTAAATTATTTGCTAAGGCTCTGTTCCCCGTTATCAATTCCCCAGTTGCAACCTCCACTATCAACATCCTCTGGGTTATCATTGATCAGAAACTCGTCTCGACTTAACATATAAATACAGTGGCTGCGAGAGCAGGTCAGAGGCTAGGAATGCCGAATAATTCACCTCCCGACTCCCAAAAGCCTGTCTGCTATTCACAAAGTACAGTTCAGGAATATGATGGCATACTGTCTCTTTGCCTAGTTGGCTTCAGCTCTAATAACACTCAAGAGCTTGATGTTATTTAGGATAAAGCAGCCTGCTTGACTGGCACCATATTCACAAGCATCCAATCCCTTCGTCACCAACATGCAATAGCAGCAGTGTGTGCTACAGGAAGCACCATGGAAATTCACCAAAGATCCTTAAATAGCACCTTCCAAACTGACCACCATTTCCATCTAGGAGGGCAAGGGCAGCAGTTACATGGGAACACCACCACCTGCAAGCTCCTTTCCAAGCCACTCCCCATCCTGACTTGAAAATGTATCACATATTCCTTCAGTGTTGCTGGTTCAAAATCCTGGAATTTCTTCCCTAAAAACACTGGTGTGTCTACTTACAGCATATGTGGTTAAGCAGTTCAACTGGCAGCTTACCACAACTTGCCCCAAGGGCAACTAGGAATGGGCCAATAAATACCAATGACCACTAGCCAACACTGCCCATGTCCCATGAGTAAATTTTTAGAAAAGTAAAAAGTTTCAATTTCAGTTTCAGAGAGAACAACTCAGGTTACAAACCAGTGTCCAAAATAGAATTAAAGACAATTTCTGAGGTGTGAAGAAAGAAATATACTAAGGAGAAGGTCAGTGGATAAGGAGTGGCTGACATTAATGCAGATATTTCATAACGCTCAGCAAAATGTATTCCAGTCAAAAAGAAAGAATTGATGGGAAGGGTGATTTACCATGGTTAAAAAATGCACTCGAGAAAAGCAATCAAAAGCTAAGGCACATAAAGCAGCAAACGGATGGCAGGCCACAGAATTGGGAATTTTTTGTTAGGAACTAGCAGATGACCAATAAGCTAAGAAGGAGGGAGAAAATGGATTACAAAAATAAACTGACGAGAATTATAAAAACAAACAGCAACAGCTTCTACAAGTATGAGTAACTAAAGTGTGGGGCCCTTGGAGGTTGCAAATTGGGAACTGGTAATGGAGAACAGGGAAATGACAGATAATTTAAACAATTATTTGGCAGTCTTCATGATGGAGGACACTATAAACCTCCCAAAGATAAAAGATAAACAAGTGTTAATTGGAAGAAAGATCTTGAAATAATCTCTTGAAGAGCGACAAAGTATTTGGAAAAACTAGTGAAACTCAAGGCAGACAAGTCATCAGGATGTGATGGTCCACATCCAAAGAATATAAGGGAAGTGGCTGCAGAGATCGTGAGACTACGGAGGGATCCAAGAGATGGTAAAATTGCTAATCTAACGCTTCTGTTCAAGAAGTGAGGGTTACAGTCTGTCTCCTTATTATCACAAAAGAATAACTTGATTTTCAAGATTGCATTGGAGGGAGTTCAGTAAAGATTCATCCGATTAATTCCAGAGATGAAAGGCCAGCTGTATGAGGAGACTTTGAGCAATTTAGGTCTATACTCACTGGAGTTGAGAAGAATGACAGGAGATCTAATTAAGGTGAACAAGATGCTAAAAGGGACTGTAGATGCAGAAAGTAGACGCAGGCAGATGCTGGGACCGCAGCTATTTACAATATACATTAATGATATAGATGAAGGCATTAAAAGTAATATTAGCAAATTTGCAGATGACACAAAGCTGGGTGGCAGGGTGAAATGTGAGGAAGATGTTATGAGAATAGAGGGTGACTTGGACAGGCTAGGTGAGTAGATGGATGCATGGCAGATGCAGTTTAATGTGGATAAATGTGAGAACAGGAAGGCAGATTACTATCTAAATGGAGTCAAGTTAGGTAAAGGGGAAGTACAACGAGATCTGGGTGTTCTTGTACATCAGTCAATGAAAGCAAGCATGCAGGTACAGTAGGCAGTGAAGAAGGCTAATGGCATGCTGGCCTTCATAAGAAGAGGAATTGAGTATAGGAGCAAAGAGGTCCTTCTGCAGCTGTACAGGGCCCTGGTGAGACCGCACCTGGAGTATTGTGTGCGGTTCTGGTCTCCAAATTTGAGGAAGGACATTCTTGCTATTGAGGGAGTGCAGCATAGGTTCATGAGGTCAACTCCCGGTATGGCGGGACTATCATACGTTGAAAGATTGGAGCGACTGGGCTTGTATACACTCAAATTTAGAAGGATGAGAGGGGATCTGATCGAGATGTAGAAGATTATTAAGGGATTGGACACTCTAAAGACAGGAAGCATGTTTCAGTTGATGGGGGAGTCCAGAACAAGAGGACACAGTTTAAAAATAAGAGGTAGACCATTTAGAACAGAGTTGAGGAGAAACTTCTTCACCCAGAGAATGGTGGATATATGGAATGCTCTGCCCCAGAAGGCAGTGGAGGCCAACTCTCTGGATACTTTCAAGAAAGAGGTAGAGCTCTTAAAGATAGTGGAATCAAGGGTTTATGGGGATAAGGCAGGAACAGGATACTGATTGTGGATGATCAGCCATGATCATAATGAATGGTGGTGCTGTCTTGAAGGGCCGAATGGCCTACTCCTGCACCTATTGTCGATGTTCCTCCCTGTGCAGCAATCCAGAACAAGGGGTCATAGGTTTTCGGCAAAGGGTAAGCATATTCAATACAGAGATGGGGAGGAATTACTTCTTTCAATGGGTTGAGCATTTGTGGGATTCACGACCCAGGTGCTGGGGCTGCCAGGATACTGAATAAATTTAGGAAAGAGATATATTTTTAATTAGTAAGGGGTTAAAGAGTTGTAAAGAGTTGTAGAGAGTGAGCAGGAATGTCGAGTTGAGGCGAAGATGAGATCAGCCAGTATTAAATGGTGTTCTTATGACTGTTAATAAGAATACAGAAAACTTCACAGGCACTGGATTCAAAATTTTATCTAGAATAAAGAATACTTTTATACGGTGGTTCAGTGGTTAGCACTGCTCCCTCACAGCGTCAGGGGCCCGGGTTTGATTCCAACCTCGGGCAACTATCTATGTGGAGTTTACACAATCTCTGCATGTCTGCGTGGGTTTCCTCCGGGTGCTCCGGTTTCCTCCCACAGTCCAAAGATGTGCAGACTAGGTGAATTGGCCATGCTAAATTGTCCACAGTGCTCAGGAACATGTAGATTAGGTGGGTTATAGGGGGATGATTCTGGATGGGGTACTCTGAGGGTCGGAGTGGATGTGTTGGACCAAAGGGCCTGTTTCCACACTGTAAGAATACAAAGAAAACAATTAGATTGTTCAAAACTGTGCAAAAACAGTTCCCAATATTTAGGTTACAAACATTCAGAGCAGAACAGCATCTAAATAATTCTGAACAGAATTATTATTAGAACTTGGAAAAATAATGCATGCGTCAGTTAGCAAACCAAAAGGGGCAATCAAGTCAAGCCGTTTGAGAATGTATACTATGAATTACAGATGCAAGTGAAATTCTCAATCTGAGAAAGGAGCTTAAAAATGTCTGTTTACATTAAATTTTTTTACCATAATATCATGCCATAAAAGCACAAAGGTTGCTCCAAAGAACTAAAGGTTTGCTTCCTGGTTGACACAAGGAATATGATTTTGAACTAATCCACTTATATATTCGGTGCATATCACCATCAACTTCTACCTGTTTGACAGGCTTATACATTCCTACTTAATTAAAAATGATAAATTTAACTTTTCTTACAGAGGGAACATTTGGTTACTTATGTTAATGCATTTGTAAAGTAATTTATCATCTGAATGGATTTAAAAGGTTTTGACATGGAAGTATAAAAACCTGAAGGAAAATAAAAAGTAACCCCATGGCCAGCCAGGGTAATCTGGGAGTTGAAAATGACAACCGGATTTACAGTCCATAGACTGCAGTTGAAGCATTTACATCAGTGTTATGAAGCCATCCTTAAATACATGATATTCAGGAAGAAAATTTCCTCAAGCTCCACACTGTCATCTGACTCCAGCATCTGTAGTTCTTGCTATCTCTTCTAGTGGGTGGAGCTGCTGTAATTTAAATAGTTAACTGGGTTGGCAGTTAATCTGGTTTAAACCAGCTCATGAAACAGCTCAGGCAGAACGTTAAGAGACACCTCTGTGCAACTAGCTCAGAATGCAATTTACAGAAAGTGGAGAGTAGCAGTTTGGTAAGTAATGAGGGAGGTGTTTTTTTTCTGCTGTCTCGCTTTCCTAACTACTTTCACAGATCTGTGGGAGCAGGAGCAGACCAAAGTCCAAGTGTTTGGAAATTAAGGATTTAGCTAAGAAGCACCAAATAACTAAAAATCAGAGAATATGAGAGGGAGCCTAAAATTAAAATACATTGAGTATCTTTAAGATTAAATAATTGTAGGGAATCTAATCTAAATCTAACTGAACCTAATTAGAAAACTTAATTAAGACTAAGTATGTTCAAGTTTAACTCAGGGTGGGTCGGGTCAAACATGTGGATTAAGGCGGCATACGGCTTTTATTAATAGAGAGATCGAGTTCCGGAACCAAGAGGTTATGCTGCAGCTGTACAAAACTGTGGTGCAGCCGCACTTGGAGTATTGCGGACAGTTCTGGTCACCGCATTATTAGAAGGATGTGGAAGCTTTGGAAAGGGTGCAGAGGAGATTTACTAGGATGTTGCCTGGTATGGAGGGAAGGTCTTATGAGGAAAGGCTGAGGGTCTTGAGGCTGTTTTCATTAGAGAGAAGAAGGTTGAGAGGTGACTTAATTGAAACATATAAAATCATCAGAGGGTTGGATAGGAAGAGCCTTCTTCCTACGATGGTGACGGTGAGCACGAGGGGGCATAGCTTTAAATTGAGGGGTGAAAGATATAGGACAGATGTCAGAGGTGGTTTCTTTACTCAGAGTAGTAAGGGAATGGAACGCTTTGCCTGCAATGGTAGTAGATTCGCCAACTTTAGGCACATTTAAGTCGTCATTGGATAAGCATATGGACGTACATGGAATAGTGTAGGTTAGATGGACTTCAGATCGGTATGACAGGTTGGCACAACAACATCGAGGGCCGAAGGGCCTGTACTGTGCTGTAATGTTCTATGTTCTATTATGTGACCTTTCAGAATATTACTTCTTTGGAGAAAGACTGCAGCAAGGAGCAAATCAGAGGGATTTTGTGCTCTCATGCATAAATCACAAAGAATACTGCTGCAGCTAGTAACAGGAAAGGAAATGGAATATTGTCTTTCTTTCAAAGGGAATGGATAATGAAGAAAAAGTTTTGCTAAAATAATACAAGGTAAAGTCAGACCATTATACTGAAAACAATTTTGGTCCTTTTATCTAAGGAAGATAAAGTGGCATTGCAGGCAGTCCACAGAAGGTTCATTGATCAATCTCAAAAGTGTCTTACAAGGACAGGATAAGTAGTTTGGGCCCATAGTCAATATTGTTTAGCAGAATAAAAGGAAACCTAAGTGAAACATAAAAAATGCCAAGGTGGCTTAACAGGGTGGATGTGAAGAGTTTGATTCCCTTTATGGGACAGCCTCATTGCAGAGGGTAAGTTCTAAGAATAAAGGGTAGTCCATTTAAGACAGATGAGGAATTTCTTTTTTACTGCAGAGAGCTATCGAAGCTGGGTCGTTAATTTCAAGGTTGAAATAGATTTTTAATCAGGATGGGAGACAAGGGATCAAAGGGTATGGGAAGAAAGTGCAAACAGAATACTGAGTTAGGCAATCAGCAATGACAATACAGAATAGTGGAGCAAGCTCAATGGGATGAATGGCCCACTTGTATTTTCTACGTTCCTTTCAAGATTTGGCCGGATAGTTGGCTTGCAATGCAAAGTAATGCGAAAAGCGTGGAGTTCAATTCCCACACCAACTGTGGTCACCATGAAGGACTCTCCTCCTCAACCTGTGCCCTTGCCTGAGGCATGGTGACCCTTGGGTTGAACCACCACCTGTTATGTCTCTCTAAGAGAGCAGTCCTATGGTTTTTTTTTATTCAATTGTGGGATAAGGGTGTCGCTGGCGAGGCCAGCATTTATTTTGCATCCCTAATTACCCAAAGGCCAGTTAAGAATCAACTACATTGCTGTGGGGCTAGAGTCAAAATTAGGCCAGGCCGGGTATGGACGGCAGTTTCCTTCCCCTAAGCGACATTAGTGAACCAGATGGGTTTTCTAATATAACAAGGTATACAGCTGGATGAACACAGCAGGCCAAGCAGCATCAGAGGAGTAGGAAGGCTGATGTTTCGGGCCAAGACCCTTCTTCAGAAATTTTGGAGGAGGGTCGAGGCCGAAAACGTCAGCCTTCCTGCTCCTCTGATGCTGCTTGGCCTGCTGTGTTCATCCAGCTCTACACCTTGTTAAGTCAGATTCTCCAGCATCTGCAGTTCCTGCTGTCTCTGGGTTTTCTAATAATTGACAATGGATTCATGGATATCATTTGACTCTTAATTCCAGATTCTTCTTTATTTAATACAAATTCCACCATCTGCCATGGCAGGATTCAAACCCAGGTGGTCAGGACATCCCCTGGTCTCTGAATAAACAATCCAGCAATAGTACTACTAGGCCAATAGGTAGGAAGAACTGTTTCTCTTCATGCAAGGATCAAGAGCAAGAGGGCGCAGCATAAAATAATTAGTAAAAGACACCAAATGCAATACAAAAAAAACATTTTTATGCAGCGAGTAGTTAGGGTTTGGAATGCAATGCATTGTGGTGGAAGCATGTTCAACTGAGGCATTCCCAAAGGGAACTAGACTTTAGGAAAAATATTTTGAAAGGGAATAACAGGAAACATTTCAGGTAGAAGGCAGCAAAATGGAATTAACTGAAACGTTCATTCGGACAACTGAGCAAAGACTTTGGGTCAAATTGCTGGTCCCTGCTCTGCAATAACTCAGATTCTGCTTTAGACAGTAAAGTTTGGTAACTCTGAGGCCCCATTATATATTTTGTGATAACTGTGCCTCCTACTTCTCACTTACTCTCTCAAATAAATCTACCCCTTGCTGATACTTACATCACTAGTGTAACATTCCATAAAGTTCAAACAACTAAGATGAGGGAATGGAATGGGAGCACATGAACAATGATTTACTGGGCCTTCACCACCAAATAGCTCAAGATGCAGTGTCCAAACTTGTTTGGATAATACCTTCTTGGGAGCAACCACTGATCAAAAATATAATTAACAATAGTTTTTTTCACCCAAACATCTGACAGCAGAATATATCTATGAACAAAGACTTGGTATATGCAAAATTTTTCAATTTCTATGATTCTGCATAAACCAGATGGAACTAAGTATATGTGCCAAGGAAAACTAAATTAACTACAAACAAATTTATACCGATAAGCATTGATTTATGGGCTGAACACGTTGATCACATACCCTAATCTTGCTGAGTTTCATCTGGATTTTTCGAGACACTAAGTTTGACCAATATTTTTCACCCAAGAAGTCCCAGAAGACTCTTCCAACCAATGCATTGACCCAAGCCACTTGCTGTTCCGAGTTCTCAATGTGGCTGCTTGGCAACTAATGTAAAGAAAATGAACAGGACTATTAAATGACACACAAAATATTAATACATGATCATTACTTGAACTCCACAGGGTGCTGACCTCACAAAAAGGAAGACCTCCCCAGAAGCCTTACATGAGCCCACCAGTGGAAACAGGAAGTGACTCTTAATTGGCCACTTAAGCAGCTCATTTGGCTCTTGGCAGGCAGTCACTACATCATCTTGCCCACAGCTGACAAAATAGTATGACTACAGGAAAACAACAAAAAGATATCAGGTGACCGTCCCCAGAAGCAACACTGAGTTTTTAATGGAGGTTATCTTCAAGCTCAACAGTTTTGCTTCAAGGTTTAAAACAAAAATTGAAACAGCCTTAACTCTAAGGTGTGTAATTGAAGAAAGATATCAAAAAGCATAACTGACTTGTTTTTTCTTACCTTATTGTTCGCAGTAGGACTACTTTCTGCACTGTGGTCAGGACTTACATTGGGACTAGCGGGCTCTTCAGGAATGTACTTTGCCATATACAAAGTATAGTCCAGAAGCATTTTCTGGCGCACACTTGACATGAGATCTTTCTGTCTTGACTGTGACACGATTTCTTCAATACTTCCTTTACTACTATTGCGACTATGAGTCAACATTCCTGAATGGCTATTGTTCCTACTGTGTGATGGCACAAAACCTAAAATAAAGCACAATTGATTAGTAATGTGAACACTGAAGTATCTTAAAAATTCTTCACAACAGTTTTACATTCAGATTCAAGCATCAAATCTAAAATATCAAAGTTTCTAATGTCCTGAAGGAGAAAAATACTAGCTGACTGAGCAAGAATTCAAAACCTGTGCAACTTATTAAATCTAATATCAAAAAGCTCAACATATTGAATATATGATTACTTGCTGTAAATATTACTTCTCATATTAAATTGAACAGTTTGTTCCATTATTGGATTATTTCAACTGGCGATAACCAGAATTGCAGCACAGCAGAGATTCAAGACAAAATATTAATACATTAAATCCATTCACAGTAAGGGAATGACAAACTGAACAATAACATTGATATATAAATTCAGGAGTATTAATTTTCAAAGGATGTAACTTATAAACTATGAACAAAATTTTACCATTGCAATAATGCCAGCCATTGTAATTGCTGGACAGATCAGATCCTAGACTGAAATCAGATTTTGTTTCAAAATAATGAGGTGGCTGTTCACTAAAAGCAGGCTAATGCTTCTCAAATGTTTATTCTGTGCATTCATAAAACTCTCCCAATGCAAGCAAGTTCCCATTAATACTCCAGCAGCACACATTCATGTCAGTGCATAAAAAAACTGAAAATATAACGTCAGCAAACCTCTCAGTTTTATCCCTCTCCATCCACCTTCATGAATTTCGGGCACAACGTGATATTGAACTCTTCTTCCGTTGCCTTCGTACTCAGTGCTTTGGACAAACACTGAGGATGGCAAGGGCACAGAATGTACTCTGGGTGGGGGATTTCAATGTCCACCACCAAGAGTGGCTTGGTAGCAGTACTACAGATCAAACTGGTTGTGTTCTAAACTTGGTCTGCAGCAGGCAGTGAGGGAACCAACAAGAGGGAAAAACCTCATCCTTACCGAACTGCAGATGCATTTTTCCTTGACAGGATCAGTAAGAGTGACCATCACACAGTCCTTGTGGAGACAGAGTCCTGCCTTCACATTGAGAATAACCTCCAAAATATTGTGTGGCCCTATCACCGTGCTAATTGGGACAGACTTTGAATAGATCTGGCAACTTGAGACTGGGCATCCATGTGACACTGTGGGCCATCAACAGCAGAACTGGACTCCAGCACAATCTGTAACCTCTTGTCCTGGCCTACCCCCCACTCAACCATTACCATCAAACCAGGGGATTAACCCTGGTTCAATGCAGAGTGCAGAGAGCATGCCAGGAGCAACGCTAGGCTTATGTGAAGATGAGGTGTTAATCTGGCAAAGTCACTAAGCAAGCCAACTTGCATGCCAAACAGCATAAGCAGGAAATGACAGACAGAGCTACGTAATCCCACAACCAATGGATCAGCATTAAGCTCTGCAGTCCAGCCATGAATGGTGGTGGATAATTAAACAACTCACTCGAGGATTCAGCTCCACAAATAACCCCATCCTCAATGACATAAGAGCCCAGCACATCAGTGCAACAGATAAGGCTGAAGTTTTCGCAGCAATCAGAAGTGTCAAGTGGATGAGCCATCTCGGCCTCCTCCAGTGGACCCCACATTACAGATTCCGGTCTTCAATTCAATTCACTCCACATGACATTGAGAAACTGTTAGAGATACTGGATGCTGCAAAGGCAATGGACCCTGACAATGTTCCTGCAACAGTACTGAAGACTTATGCTCCAGAACTTCCCACTCCCCCCGCTAAGCTGTTCCAGTACAGTTACAACACTGCTTTCTACCCGACAATATGGAAAATTACTCAGATATAAAAAGCAGGACAAATCCAACCCAGCCAATTACAGCCCCGTCAGTCTACTCTTGATCATCAGTAAAGTGATGGAGGGTGTCATCAACAATGCTATCAAGCAGCACCTGCTCAGCAACACCCAGTTTGGGTTCCACCAGGGTCACTCAGCTCCTGATTTCATTACAGCCTTGGTTCAAAGCTGGACAAAAGAGCTGAATTCCAGAGGTGGCATGAGAGTGACAAGTCTTGACATCAAGGCTGCATTTGACAGAGTGTGGCATCAAGGAGCCTAGCAAAATTGGAATCAATGGATATCGGGGCAAGCTCTCTATACCTAACACAAAGGAAGACTGTTGTGGTTGGTGGAGATCAGTAATCTCAGACTCAGGGCATCTCTGCAGAAATTCCTCAAGGTGGTGTTGTAGGCCCAACAGTCTTCAGCTGCTTCATCAATGACCTTCCCTCCATCATAAGATGAAAAATGGGTACGTTCACTGATGACTGCACAATGCTCAGCACCATTCACAACTCCCCTGACACTGAAGCAGTCCATGTTCAAATGCAACAAGATCTGACAATGTCCGTGCTTGGGCTGACAAGTAGCAAGTAACATTTGCGCCACACAAATGCCAGGCTATGACCATCACCAATAAGGGTCAATCTAATCACCACCCCTTAGCATTTAACAATATTGTCATCAATGAATCTCCCAATATCAACATCCTGGGGGTTATCATTGACCAGAAAGTCAACTGGACTTACCACATAAACAGAGTGGCTACAACAGCAGGTCAAAATCTAGGAAAACTGCAGTAAGTAGCTCACCTCCTGACTCCTCAAAGTCTGTCCACCATTTACAAGGCACGAGTCAGAAGTGTGATACACTTGCCTGGATGAGTGTAGTCCCAACAATACTCAAGAAGCTTGAAACCATCCAGGACAAAGCAGCCTGCTGATTGGCACTACATCCACAAGCATGCATTTCTTCTACCACTGTGCTCAGTAGCAGCAGTGCATACTATCTGTAAGATGCACTGCAAAAATTCACCAAATATCCTCAGTTAGCATCTTCCAAACCCACAACCACTTACTTCTAGAAGGACAAGGGCAGCAGATATATGGGAACACCATCACCTTCAATTTCTCCTCCAAATCACACACCATCCTGAATTGGAAACATCACTGTTCCTTCACTGTCACTGGGTCAAAATCCTGGAATTCCCTCCCTAATGGCACTGTGGGTCAATACACAGAGGTGGACTGCAGTGGATCAAGAAAGCAGCTCACCATCACCTTCTTGAAGGAAATTAGGAGCAGGCATTAAATGCTGGCTAGCCAGTGATGCCCACATTCCACACAAATAGACAAAGAAAAAATTCTTTCCTCCTCCCACAGACCCCTTCACTTACCCCTAACACTTTCCTTCCACCTGTACCCCTCCCTTTGGCTGTTTACCTGCTTTTGATGTGTTCAAAAATGTCGATGTGACATTGGTCACCTCAACTTCTCTACCCCCCCCACTCACACATTCCAACCCATCTCACTGTGAACTGACTGCACTCTGTGCCCTCAGATCCAACCCTGATTCTGTAATTAAACCTGCTGACAAGGTGCTGTTGCTGTCTGGCATACTGATCTCTACACTGTGCCAGCTCTCTTATCAGATATCTCCACCTATCTCCCTCTGGACCATGACCATACCTTGAAACATCAGGCAACTGAAACCACAACGGTGAGTGACCACACTCCAATGTCTTCATGCTCACAGTCACCCAATGCCACACAGCTCAATTCTACCTCCTTCCTAAAATCCACAGCACTGCCCAGGTCAATGCATTGTTTCTGCCTGCTCCTGCCCACAGAACTCCTCTCTTCCTACCTCAACTTGGATTCTTTACCCCTTCTCTAGCCCCTTCCCATTCACATTCGTGATTCCTCTGACGCTTCACATCAGTTTCACAATGTCTAATTTATGGGGTCCAGCCGCCTTCTATTTACCAAAGATGTGCAATCCCTTTACATGTCCATCTCTCATCAGAATGGTCCCAGGGCTCTCTGCATCTGTTCTGATGATGTCAACTTAGACAAGGAGGCCTCCAAAATGTTCACCTTTTTCACCCAAACATTCTCCAACATCATAGCTGACAGGGTCCTCATTCAGGTCCAACACATCTCTCACACTGCAGCCTCACTCGCCCTCTTACCTCCCGCAACTTCACTCCCAACACCACACTTCTCTGCAACTGCAGAAGGTGTTACACCCATCCATTTATTTCCTCCCTCCTTAGTATCCAAGAGCCAAAACACATCTTCCAGGTGAAGCAGTTTCACACGCACCTCACTCAATCTCATCTACTACATTCACTGCCTCCTCTATACTGGGGAAACAAAGCAAAGACTGGATGACCACTTCGCAGAACACCTATGTTCCATTCGCAAACAAGGCCTTGAGCTTCCAGTTGCCTGGCACTTGAACACATAACTTGGTCCCATGGCCAAATCTCTGCCTCAGGCTCAAGTGCAAGCTGGAAGAACAGCACCTCATTTCCACTTGGGAGCTCTACAGCCTTCTGGACTCAATATCGACTTCAACAATGTTAGGGCTTGAGGCACCTTCGACCATGTCCTTACCCCACCCCCACACCCCTTGTTATCACATGTTCTGCTATTACACACTATCCATTGTTATCCACCAATATTCCTTATTAGCAGCCATTCATTCTCCTAGGTTGACCATTATCCACTCCCTTTGACTGTCCAACTATGCTTGCTCTTTTGGTTCACTCTCCACCTATCATTTACTCCTTAGCCCCATCTCCCAATCTTATCTTCTACATAAGAAACACTTTCCTAACTATAATCAGTTCTGAAGGGGGGTCACTGGACCCGAAATATTAACTCTAATTTCTCTCCATAGATGCTGCCAGACATGCTGTGATTTTCCAGCAATTTCTGTTTTTGGTTAAAACAAAAGTTCGAGACATAATGATAAGTTAATCTTTAAACCCCCTTAGACATAAAATGAAAGTTATTATCAATGTTCCTTAAGAAAATGAAGTAGCTCAGCACCTTTGCTTCTTTCTAATCCTAACCCTGACCATGGTCACCCAAAGCATCAGGTGACAGGTAGGGGTGTGGGTGGGGTGGGGTGAGGTGTTGTTGTTGGTGGAATTAAGAAATTCGTCGAATCTGTCTTGGCTGAATGTCCTGTTTCAGAGCATTCGGTTACAGTTTACCTAATACCCATGCTAATGGATGTTACAGTGAGTTGTACATATATTGTACTTTGTATTATTGTTCTGACTTTTTATAGTAAAGTTTATTTCTGTTTGCTCAGAACTGTAAAATCCTGTGAGTTCATTCTCTAAGTACCTGGAATCTCAAACTTTGTCAATTTAAGTTCCAGTCAGTCCAGTGACTAGTAAATTATTTTTATTTGTAAGTAGACAATCTCATCAGGGATCATAACAGCCATCTACGTCCTTAGTTCTAAAATTCCCTCCCAAAATCTCTCCACTTCTTTTTCTTTCTATAATACCCTTCTTTAAGCAGATTACATTACAGTGAAGTCCTCAGAGCTGTAGTGTTTAATTAGTTGTAATTTCTTATAAATGGTCCAAGTGTGACATTAGCCCCTATGCTAACTTTCAGAACTTCTGGGTCCTAGAACTTGTGATTTTTTTCAGCAACGTGATGTGCCCTTGCAAGGCAGACAGAGAATCCAAGAAACTGAAGACACTCCAGTACAGCAACATTGAGCATAAAGGCGTGGATTTCAATTCAATTAAGATAATGAAAGTTTGGAAAGGTTCCAAAAATTAAATGTGATGAGCATGAATAAGCAGCAAAATTTTCCCTAAGTCTGTGTCTGCTGAGACCCTGGAGCATGCGCAGCAACTGCAGAATCTCTGAATAAAATTTGAATCAAGATTGTTGAAAAATGAATAAACACACAAAAATGTAGAAAAGTTTAATGAGTTTGTAAAAATTGGCTTTATAGTGTGCAAGTGCAGTCTGTAGAAAAAAAGAGGTTGTTGCGGATAGTTGGGATTTATCATTGTAGTGCTGGTGTCAGGAGACACATCGAACAGTTTCACATTGCATTTCAAATGGTTCAATTAAGATGTACAGATTCATTTCTAAGCCCCATAGAAATATTTTTTCAAGTATACGTCCACATAACAGTTTATCTTGCTGGAGGAAATGTGCATTATAGATGGAGATTTACATTACTTATCGGGTCACGCAGCGTAGAAATAGACCCTTTGGTCCAACCAGTCCATGCCAACCATGTTCCCAAATGAAACTAGTCCCACTTGCCTAGTTTGGCCCATATCCCTTCACACCTTTCCTATTCATGTTCTTATCCAAATGTTTTGTCAAAGTTGTAACTGTACCGACATCCTCTTGCAGTTCATTCCACACAAACTACTGTGTGTAAAAAAGGTGCCCCTCGCATCCTTTTTAAAATTATTTCCTCTCACCTTATTGTAGGTACCATAGTTTTGAACTCCCCTACCTTAGGAAAAATACCCTTGCCATTCACCTTATCTCTGCCACTTAGGATTTCGTAAGCCTCAAACCAATGTGCTCCAATGGGAAAAAAAATCCTAACTTAAGCCCTCCATTTCTGGCAATATCCTGGTATATCTTTTCTGAACCCTCTTTATATGCAGATACATTCCATTTCGTTCAAAAGTCACATAATTTATAGACAATGTGGCATGTTATAAATTCCTACTTTAGAAATAAAACCAGTCTGACTCCAAACCAAAACACAGATTCTAAACAGCGCCTCACACCTAACATGCATTGTCTGACTTAAAATGTCACCTCTTCTTTACAATGATAAAACCTTTAGTTCTCTCAGGGCAGTGACTTGAAAGAAATTCATGGATTTACACATACATATTAATCAATTAAAACTTTCTAACTGATTAAAGATTTAACAGCATCTAAGGCCTGTGTCATAGATCCTCAACAGCTGTGTAACCCTTTGATCTTCTACATGTAAATTCTGAGTCTGATGCCTCCTGTGTCACAAATACCTGAAGAAAGAGCGAAACTCTGAGAAGCTCGAGTTTCCAAATAAACCTGTTGGACTATGACCTGGCGTCATGGGATTTTGGACCTTGTCCTCCCCAGTCCAATACCGGCAACTCCACATCAGAAGCACAAGCAGGGGCATCAGAACCATGTTTGTGCAAAACATCATTAGAATATGGAACACACCATTGCATATGGTTGTCGAAGCTACCTTAATTCTAAGAATATAAGAAAGTCCAAAGGCATAAGAAAAATAGCAAGTAGTAGTTCACTAACAGTAGCTCAGCCTACTGGATCAAATGGCCCGTAACAGTGATGAAATTCTTATGATTCTACATGTGCATTTTTTCCTAACAACTCATCTCCAATAAAATATGTTACATCGTGTATAAAGACCTTGTTAAAACTATCCTCCCGCTGTGATTTCAGTAGCATAGAAAACATTGGTTCACCTGGTATGCCACCTCCTAGACTGGCTGGTCGCTTAGCATCAACTTTCAATTTTGAAGCTGAAATAAACCTCCTGAACCATTCTTCTTTTTCTCTACCAGTTCTTCCAAAAAGATATAAAACTTGGTCCTTTTGGCAAATTGGCTTTGCAGAATCTTGTGACACAGAAGATTTCATTGGTTCCTCAATTGCTGTTTCAATTTTATCAGCAAGCAGCTTTTCCTCCATATTTTCCTTCTCTGCCTGCGTCTTTGACATAAAGTCATCTTGTCTGGCAAGTTCAATGCAAATAGGGTACTTCTTATTCCACACTCTTTTCCTAGCCAGATCCTTTGGAACTAAATGTACCTGTCAAACATAAAGGTTACTCCGTTGTATCTTTTTACTTTAGTGTTACTTAAAAGTGATTTTACATTATAAGTTATATTCAGATAAACCACTTTGAAGTTAGAGAAATTCTCAGACAGGAAATAAAATTCAGATAGCATAACCTCCTGTAACAGTGCAGATTTTGGTTTCAACCAAAGCATGCACATTGTCCAGGTTGCAGTAGGTTAATATGTTCCACAACTTGCTTTTTGAAAAATATTAGTGGTTTGGATAACAGCACAATGAAGCACTGGACACCATAAACACTGCATACATTCAGCAAAACCATATCACCTCAGGATGAGCAATTAGAAGAATTCTCACTTGTGCCTGCCGGTTTTGATTTAACTACTTTTGCTTGCACCCAGTTAATTAAGTGCTACAATGTTATTAGTGACAAAATTTAGAAAACTTGTCTTATGTCATAATTGACTCTATTAATTTTCCTACTTTATAACTATCGAATCCTGCATCCTACAGCAGAGTTCCTCCTTTCTCCAGGCATGTTTCATGTTTTAATATTAGGTCTACAATTCTAATTCTTTCTTAAAGTTTCTTTCAAAGTGGATTTGAACAAGAGATATACAAAATATACAGGACAATGGGAAGGGAAGTGAAGAGAAGAGAACTAGCTGGCACTGTTGTGGTTAAGAGTTAGCTGGCCAAATGGCCTTTTTATTGTGCTGTACCTATTCTATGGCTGCCTCCTGTGCTTAGTCCCTTATTGATTTAATCACTTCCTAACTTGACCTTTTTAAAGAGGCCAGAGGAAAGATGTTATTCAACATGCCAAAGTTGGGTATTGCTACAACTCGCTAAGGTAGTGTGCTGGAAATCAAGCACCATTATTCCCAGAGTCGCCACAAATATAAAATTTGATCAAACCACTGAATTGTCTAATTTTATCTATTTTAGCTTAAAATAATAAATACACCAGCTTTTCCCCCCATTTTTCCAACAAGAAACTAGTTATTTATTGCAAACCAACTGCTTTTAGCCAATGGCAAGAGAAAAAAAATGAATGCCGAATGATTTTATGGCTTAAACTCTACCCCTTTTAAAAATTTCTATACACATAAACCGACATGCAAAGAGACATGAGTTTCTGAGACAAGAAGTATGGGTTGTGGATGTAATGTTATCAGATGGAGAAAAAGGCAGAGGGGGAAAAAAATCCCATAACTTTACCTTTCCTCATAGTCCTCAATAGTTGCAACTATTCATTATTAGCATATTTAATAATCCTCAAACCTGCATATTTCCAGGTCTTCTTCACTCACCCTACTGTCTGCCAAGTCATAAATCTTCTGACTAATGTACGTGGCTATTGTCTTGGCCTCATTGAAAGCAGCCCTTCGGGAAATATTTTTATTCGGTTTTGAAAGCCTTAGTACAGTCCCCTCAAGGCGAATAAAGACAGAATGGGTCAGTGTAGCATGGTAGGTTTCAGGATCATAATTGGAAATTTCATTCATCCAACCCTGTAGAGAAAAATGTACAATTAGGGGATAATGAAAGCAACTCTTTTAAACATACTTACATACCAGTGACTGGATTCTTCCCCAATATTAAAGAAACAAATCACCAAAAATCAAAAGCTGAACACTTTCGAACTGGATAAGACACACTTATGTAAATTTCACAGTAGTGATTTTTGCATTCACCTCTATGCCTAACAATAAAAGCTAGAAGTTTAGGAAAAAAATCACTCAGGAAAGGGTTCTGCAATATCATCACAGTAAGGCTTGTTCAGATTCAGATTGAGAAGAATATTCACATTCCTGACACGTACCTTGTAGATAAAAGGCATGCATTAGACAGACAGGTGGTGAGTTACTCACTGCAGTATTCTTAGCTTTTGACCAGCTCTTGGAGCCACAGCTGGTTCAATTCAATTTGTGGCCAATGGTAATCCCATTGTCCGAAAATTGAATTGAATTGTACTGATAACATTAACAATGCCGTTAAATTTCAAGAGGCAATGGTTAGATTCTCTCATTTTGGAGATGATCATTGCCTGGCATTTGGGAGGCAAGTAACATTGGTGTCTAACAGAGCTCATGTCTGGATGTTGTCCAGGTCTTGCTGCGTTTGGACATGGTGACTGCTTCAGTAGCTGAAGAATCACTGAGATCAGCAGCAAGCATCCTCACTTCTGATCTTAGGCTCAAAAAGGGTCAGTAAATGAAACAGCTGAAGACAGTTGGGTCAAGAACACTAACTACAGTACATGGACTGCAGCAGTTCAAGGGGGCAGATCACCACCACCTTCTCAAGGACAACTAGGGACAGACAATAAACGGTGACTAGTCAGCAATGCCCACATACCACAAGTGAATAAAACAAAAGAAAACACTATCTTGAGGTACTCATGTACTGATGTCCTAAGGCTGGGACGATTGACCTCCAAGAACCACAATCATCTCTCTCTTTAGACAAGCTTTCCCCGCACCCTCTGAATACCCACTGACTCTAGGTTTGGTAGGGTTTCTTAATGCCATGCTTGGTCAGATACTGTCTTGATGACAAAGACAGTCACATTCAGCTCACCTCTAGTGTACAGCTCTTCTATCCATGTTTGGAATGTGGCTGTAATGAGGTCAGGAGTCAAGTTGACTTGGTGGAACCTAAACCAAATGTCAGTGAGGTTATTCCTCTACAAGCACTGTTTGATAACACTGTTGATGACCCTTTTGCTCACTTTGCTAATGATCAAGAATCATCTGATAGGGGAGAGTATATTTTTTTAAATCATTTGTAAGTTGTGGGCATCACTGGCTGGCCAGCATTTGTTGCCCTTGGTAAGCTGCCTTCTTGGACTAATGCAGTCCCCCTGCTGTGGGCTGACCCATAATACCTTTGGGGAGGAATTCCAAGAGATTAACCCAGCAAGTGAAGGAACAGCGATACATTTCCAAGTCAGGATGGTGAGTGGCTTGGAGGAGAATTTGAAGGTGGTGGTTGTTCCTATTTATCTGCTGCCGTTCTTCTAGAAGAACGTGGTCCTGGGTTTGGATGGTGCTGTTTGACGATCTTTCATGAATTTCTGTAGAACATCTTGTAGACAGTACACGCTGCCTGCTACCGAGTGTCAGAAGTAGGATGCTTGTTATCATAGTGCCATTCAAGCAGGCTGCTTTGTTCTGGATGGGGTCAAAGCTTGTTGAGTATTGTTGGAGTTGCACTCATCCAGGCAAGTGCAGAGTATACCATCACAATCCTGACTTATACTTTGTAGATGGTAGACAGGGTCTGGGGAGTAAGGTTAGTTACTCGACAGTATTCCTAGCCTCTGACCTGCTGTTGGAGCCAGTGTTTATGTGGTGAGTCCAGTTGAGTTTCTGGTCAATCACAATGCCCAGGATGTTGATCGTGGCGGATTCAATGTGCAGTGAATGGGCTGTCCAGATCTTGTGGCATTTGAACATGGACTGCTTCAGCATCTGAGGAGACACAAATGGTGCTGAACATTGCGGAATCATTGGCAAACATCCTCACTTTTGGCCTTAGGATGGATGGAAGGCAAAGATGAACAGCTGAAGACTGCTAGGCCACAACACTACCCCGAGGAACTCCTGCAGATGTCCTGGAGGTGAGATGAATGTCCTCCAATGGCCACGGCCATCTTCTTACGTGCCAAGTACGACTCCAACCACTGGACAGCTTGCCTCTGATACTCATTGATTCCAGTTTTGCTAGGGTTCCCTGATGCCACACACAGTTAAATGCAGCCTTCACATCAAGCTCTGTCAATTCCACCTCACCTCTAGAATTCAGCTCCTGTGTCCACGTTTTAACCAAGGCTGTAATGAGCTCATGTGGCCAAGTGACACTGGTGGAACCCAAACTGCGCATCACTGAGCAGCTTATTGCTGATGAGGTGCTGTTTGACAGCATGGTTGATGACACCTTCCATCACTTTACTGATGATTGACAGTAGACTGATAGGGCAGTTTTTGGCTGGGTTAGATTTGTCCGGCCTTTTACGTACAGGTCACAGCTGGGTAATTTTCCACATTGTCGGGTAGATACCAGTGTTGTAACTGTACTGGGACAGTTTGGCAAGTGAGTGGCAAGTTCTGCAGTACACGTCTTCAGTACTATTGCTGGAATTTGGCAGTGCCTATAGCCTTTAGAGTATCCAGTGTCTCCAACCGTTTCGCAATACCACAGAGTCAAACGAATTGGCTGAAGATTGGTATCAGTAATGCTTGAGACCACTGAAGGAGGCAGAGATAGATTATCCACTTGGCACCACTGGCTGTAGATTAGAGTGAATGTTTCAGCATTATCTTTTGCACTGATGCGCTAGGCGCTTCCATAATTGAGGATGGGGATAGTTGTGGAGCGACCCCCTCCAGTGATTTGTTTAATTATCCACCACATTTATGAATAGATGTGGCTGGACTACAGAGATAACATCTGATCCGTTGACTGTTGGATCGCTTATCATTGTCTATCACCTGCTGCTTAGAGAAGAATACAATAGAACAGCCTTTATTGTCACAAATACTTAATGAATATAGTGAAACATTTATACGTCACCAGTTACAGCGCCGACTTAGATATAAAAGTACCTAAGCACAGCCCTGCAATATAGAAATAAATCTAACAGAAAAGAGTTCAGTACAAGCAAATCACACTGGCACTTAGTTTCCAGTCTGCATCAGGCCCTGACTCCACACCATGCCGGTGAAATGCGACACCAGAAGCCCATAAGTTCTCCATGTCACACCAGGAGGCGCCTACGGAAGGATATGCTGCACCAGGCTGGGAGGTCATCACACCAAGCCAGGAGATTGCCATGTCAACACCAGGAGGCAGCTGCACCGGGCAAAGGAGGACTCCACACCACACCGTTAGGCTGCTGTGCCGGGCCACGAGGCTACTATGGGAGATTGCTGCAAAGGCCAGAAGACCACTCCAGATAGCCACTATGCCAGACTGGGAGTTGTTGCTCACCAGAGGCTGGAGATCATCGCTCCTCGCCAGAGGTTGCTGGAGACTGGGAGTTGAAGGGGAGGAGAAAAAAAAAGAAAAAGCAGGCAGAGCAGACGATCTCCAACAGAGCCTCCTATTCTGCCACCATCTTAGTCTATGCTGTTTGGTAGCTTCACCAGGTTGACATCTCATTTTCCAGTATGCATGGTGCTGCTCCTGGCATGCCCTCCTGGGATCCCTATTAAACCAAGCTTCATCCACTAGCATGATGATAATGGCTGAACGGGAGATATGCTGGGCCTCGTGGTTACAGATTATGCTGGACTACAGTTCTGCTGCTGCTTGATGGTTCACAGCACCTCATGGATGCCCAGTCTTGAGTTGCTAGATCTGTTTAAAGTGTGTCCCATTTAGCATGGTGACAGTGCCACACATCATGATGGAGATTATTCTCAATGTGAAGTTGGGGCTTACACTCCACAAGGACTATGGTGGTCGCTCTTACTGGAACTGTTACAGACAATTGCATCTGCAGCTGACAGATTGGTACAGATGAGGTCAAGTATATTCTTCCCTCTTCAAAAAAAAATCAAAAGACCTGCAGATGCTGTAAATAAGAAACAAAAACAGAAAAATTACTGGAAAAGCTCAGCAGGGCTGGCTCCATCTATGAAGATAAATCAGATTTAACATTTCAGGTTGAGTTCTGAGGAAGCATAACTCAACCTGAAATGATAACTGATTTGCTTCCACAGATCTACTAAACTTTTCCTGCAATTTCTGTTTATCCCCTCTTGCTGGTTCCGTCATCACCTATTGCAGACCCGGTCTGCATCCTTTAGGGCCCAACCAGCTCAATCAGTTGTGTTACTTCCCAGGCACACTTGATGGTGACATTAAAATCACCCACCCAGATTACATTTTGTGCGCTTGCCATCCTCAGTGCTTCCTCCAAAGTGTTGCTCAACATGGAGGAGTACCGATTCATTGCTGTTGGAAGACAATTCATGATAATCAGCAGGTTTCTTGCCCATATTTCACCTGAAGCCATGAAACATCATGGGGTCCGGAGACAATGCTGCAGACTCCCAGGGCAACTCCCTCTTGACTCTATACCACTGTGTCACCACCTCTGCTGAGTCTACCCTCCCAGTGGGACAGGACATGTCCAGGGATGGTAGCGGTGGTGTCTGCCGACTTAGATATAAAAGTACCTAAGCACAGCCCTGCAATATAGAAATAAATCTAACAGAAAAGAATTCAGTACAAGCAAATCACACTGGCACTTAGTTTCCAGTCTGCATCAGGCCCTGACTCCACATTAGAGACATGATAATGGCTGAACGGGAGATATGCTGGGCCTCGTGGTTACAGATTATGCTGGACTACAGTTCTGCTGCTGCTTGATGGTTCACAGCACCTCATGGATGCCCAGTCTTGAGTTGGGCATATTTGTCATACTTGCGGAATCATACCTTTCAGACAATGCCAGGCTGTTGCTTGACTAGTCTGAGACAGCTTTCCCAATTCTGGCACTAGCCTCCACTAGCCTACAACGGTAGTAGATCCGCCAACTTTAGGTACATTTAAGTCGTCATTGGATAAGCATATGGACGTACATGGAATAGTGTAGGATAGATGGGCTTCAGATCGGCACGACAGGTCGGCACAACATCGAGGGCCGAAGGGCCTGTACTGCGCTGTAATGTTCTACGTTCTACATGTTAGCGTGGAGGGCTCTGCAGGGTCAGCAGGACTGTTTTTGCTGTTGCCTTTTTCCAGTGCCTAGGTCGATGCCAGGTGATTTGTCCATCATTTCTTTTAAACTGTGTAGCAACTGAGTGGCTTCCGAGGCCATTTCAGAGGGCAGCTGAGAGTCAACCACATTATTGTGAGTATGGGCTCACATGTAGGCCAGGCCAGGTGAGGATGGCAGATTTTATTCCCTGAAGAACATTAGTAAACCAGATGGGATTTTCCGAAAATCAACAATGGTTTACGGTCACTGAATTTAGAATATTTTCTATTCAAACTGTTCAGAGGTCTAATCAATCTCTGGAGCAGGTGGGGCTGCTGTTTGGCATGCAAGTAGTCCCATGTTATAGCTTCATTTTGAAGCATGCCTGGCACTGCTCCTGATATGCTCCTCTGTACTCTTCTGAGCCAGGGATGATCTCCAAGCATGATGATAATGGTAGAGTGGGGTACAGGCCAGATTGCAGATGGTTGCTAAATGCAATTCTTTTGCTGATGATGGCCCACAGCACCTCATGCATGTCCATTTTTGAGTTGCTAGATTTGTTTGAGGTCTTTCCATTTGGCACTGTAGTACTGCAACACAACGTGACACAAGGCATAATCTGTGTGAATACAGGACCTCGTCACCACAAGTACTGTGTGTGTTCACTCCAACCTTTCAAGGACATATGCTTCTGCAACAGGTAGGCTGGTAGAGGACGAGGTCAAGTAAGTTTTCCCCTTATTGGTTCCCTTACTGCCTGCCAATTTGAGCCAGATGAGTCCTAAAGGACACATCTGCTAGCCATTTTTTGGAATGGATATCAAGAGCCGCTCTACATTCTTACTACTCCAAACACTTTCCCCCAAGTAGTATTCAACATGGAGGAATACTGAATCACCAGCTGAGAGAGAAGGTAGTAGATACTAAGGGATGGCATGGTGGCTCAGTGGTTAGCACAGCTACCTCACAGCTCCAGGAACCTGGGTTCAATTCCAACTTTGGGGCGATTGTGCAGACTCCACATGGACATTTTCCCAGTGTCTGTGTTGGTTTCCTCTGGGTGCAGTTTCCTCCCACAGTCCAAAGATATGCAGGTTAGGTGGACTGACCATGCTAAATTGCCCATCCTGTCCAGGGATGTGTAGGGTAGGTGGATTAACCATAGCAAAAATGCAACATTCCAGGAATAGGTAGGAGACTAGGTGGGACATTCTACAGAAGGGTGGTGTGGACTCAATAGGTTGAATGGTCTGCTTCCACTGCAGGAATTCTATGAATTAGTAAGTGGTTTATACCATGAGACTTCATGGAGTCAGGAGTCAATGCTGAAGACTCTTAGGTAAACCTTCCTGACTGTACACAGCTGTGCCACCTCCTCTTGTGAGTCAGTTCTGCCAGTAGGACAGAATACACCCAGGGACGATGATCCTGGTTTCTGGGTCGTGATGATTGAGTCTGGGATGTGATTAGCAAGATTCTGAAAATATGATTACATCAGGCAATTGTTTTCATCCAAATTTTGGCATAAGCCACCAAATGTTGGGAAGAAGGGCTGTGTTTCATTCCATCATCTAGGTGGAACTTGGTGGTTTGCTAGGCTTTTCCAGAGGCAATTATGACTCAACCATATTGCTTGAGTTACATGTAAGTGAAACCAGGAAAGGATGTCAGATTTCTTTCCCAATCGCATTTTTACAGCCATCAACAGTACTTCAATGTCACCATCAGGCTAGCTTTTAAACCCAAATTTTATTTTGATTGCAAATTTCACTATCTTCTATGGCAGGATTCAAACCCTTGTCCCCTTGACACTAAACTGGGGTTCTGGGTCACTAGTCCAGACACCAAAATAAAGGTGTTTAATTGACAGAGATAAAAAAGATTTAAACAAATTTAAGAAAAATCTCAAATCGAAATTCTTCAAAAAGCTGAAGGAATATAACTACACACTTTTAAGCAGATGTTTGGTACTAAGATGTATCACGCTATTAGACCAAAATGGGCAAGCCATAATCTTGCTGGGCAAGTTCAGTCCATATTTATAAAAAATGAGAAGCAATTTAGAGTTTTATGGATTAACTGCACCTGGCTGAAGTTTTGTTCAATTGGCACATAAATAACAATAACCATTAGCCTTACCATTATTTTAATGTTGGGCCATCATCACTCCCCAACTAAATTTGAACAAGAAATATGGTGCATTTATTGATCCAACTGCATTTTTGTCATGGTTATTTTGGTTTAAAATTCAATCCAACGCGTTAAAAGATGAAATGTTTGCAGTAGTTGTATAAGATTCAAACTAACTGCACAACTTCATACAGAATAGAAACAGGCTATGTCTATGCTAACCAACAAACTGTCTCCTCTTAGATAAGATTCCCTACAGTGTGGAAACAGGCCCTTCAACCCCACAAGTCCACACCGCCCCCTGAAGCAACCCACCCAGACCTATCCTCCTAAACACTACGGGCAATTTAGCAGGGCCGATCCACATAACCTGCACATCTTTGGACTGTGGGAGGAAACCGGAGCACCCGGAGGAAACCCACACAGACACGGGGAGAATGTGCAAACTCCACACAGACAGTCACCCAAGGCTGGAATCGAACTCGGGTCCCTGGCACTGTGAGGCTGCAACGCTAACCACTGAGCCACCGTGCTATCAACTATACTAATCCCATTTACCTGCACTTGGTCCATAGCCTACGCTGCTCTAGAATTTCAAGTTCTCATCCAGATGCTTCTTAAATGTTGAGTATATCTGTCTCCACCACTCCCCCTCAGACAGTACCTTCCATATTTCTACTACCCTCTGGATGAAATTCCCTCTAAATCTCTTACTCCTCACACTAAACTTATGCCCTCTTGTCTCAGGCACATCTGCCATAGGAATGGATTCTCACTATCTAAGCTTCTCAATTTCACACACCTCAACCAGATCTCCACCCCACTCCCACCCTCCTGTGCTCCAAGGAAAACGATCCAGACTTTCCTCATAACAGAGACTTTTCCTCCCAGGCAACATACCCTCTGCACCCCCTCCAGTGCAATCATATCCTGCTGACAGTGTTGTGATCAGAACACAGTGTTCCATTTGTGATCTAACCAATGTTCTATAAGTTACAACAACACTTCCCTGTTCCTTTATCCTACTCTCCACCTAATGAAGACAAACATCCCACATGCTTTCTTTTTCACCACCCGATCGACCTGTGCTGACACCTTCAGGGATTTATGGATTTGTACGCCAAGGTCCCTTTGTTTCTCAGTAATCCCTAGGGACCTACATTCGTTGTGTAAACCCTTTCCTTTTGAGACATCCTAAAATACATTACTTTGCACTTCGCAGGATTAAATTTCATCTTCAATGATATTTCATGGCCCTTTACCCACCTGATTTTTGGCATTTTTTTTAAACACTTCCTTACAGTCTTTACTCCTGAAGGCCTCCCAATATCTTTAATGCTGTGTTCTTAACACAGGATTTCTCCTACTTCTTTTTCAAACTCTCACTATCCGCTGACATCTAGGGTTCCCTGAACTTGCTATCCTTATCCTCCATTTGGGGTGTGGGGAGGCAATGGTCTGATGGTATTATCACTGGATTATTAATCCAGAAATCCAAAAAATGTTCTGGGGACCCAGCTTCCAATCCCGTAATGGCAGATAGTGGAATTTGAATTTAACTTTAAAAATAATCTGGAATTAAGAATCTAATGATGACAATTGTTGATTTGTTGGAAAAAGCTGAATAAAAAAACTTTTAGAGGAACATGCTGGCCTCTGAACTCCCGCAATACTACTTTCAAAGACTCCCACTTTCCAAATGTACACTTACCCATAAGCTAGTTGTTCCAAGTCTGTGTTTGCCAGATCCTGTCAAAATTGGCCTCCCCCTAATTTAGACACAACTTTGACACTATCCTTATCCCTTTCCATAATGATTTTGAAACTAATAGAATTATGGTTACTACATTTAAAAATGTTCACTGACACTTCAACCACTTGACTGGCTTTATTCCCTTTGATTAGGTCGAGCACTGCCCCATCTCTGGTAGGACTATCTACGTTCTGGCTCAAAAAGTTCTCCTGGATGCACTTTAAAAATTCCAGTCCATCTGATCTTTGCCCACTAGGGCAAATCTCAGTTAATGGTAGGAAATTGAAATTCCCTATGATAACCCTATTTCTCTCACACTTCTGCGTTTTACCTACATACATGCTCTCCTATCTCCCTCTGACTATTGGGAGGCCTATTGTAGCAAAGTGATTGCCCCTGTTTTATTTCAAAACTCTACCCAGATGGCTTCATTTGAGCAGCGTTCTAAGTGTTCATGTTATTGCAGTGATAGGAGCATTACTATAGGAGATTACCTCGCTTATATCCATCAACCTGCTGTCACGCCTGAAACTTTTATACTCTGGAATGTTGTGTTGCCAGTCCTGTCCTTGCTCCAAAATTACTTTTTTTAAATAAAGACCAAAACGAATACTCTTCACTCTGTAGGGTTTCACTGCACTAAAGCATCACCCTCTATTGACTGAAGTCATATTAGTTCGGATTTGAGGCATGGATGGTAGGTAGAAGGAAGCATCGGACTAGATTTGCAGGCCATATTTTGTTCACAATTGGGAAAAGCAAGTTGTTGAGCTACATGAGTCCATTACTTGAATGTAGGAAATAGAGCAAATCACACATAGCAGGCTCCCATAAATATTAATGAGTGGCCAAACCATTTGTATTATAGCCTTCATTAAGATGACAATATATTGGTCAGGCAAATTCCCCTGATTCTTTCCAACTAATATCTTGAAAGTCTTGACAATTGAGGCTTTAGTTTAATAACTTCACATTGCCTCATGGACTTAAGTATTTTGGAATATTCTGAGGTTATGAAAGACATCACATAAATGCAAGTTCCTAATTTTACAAGTGGAGACTAAACAGAAACTAACAATGCCAGCTGACTTTCCAGAAACTAGCGTACTCTAATTATTGCAATGTCTTCAAAGGCTTTTAGCAAAAATCAACAGCCTCATTGAATTTCAAATAGACCATTACTTCCAGGACGCACATTCAATCATGCTACTCTACTTACAATTCAGATGAGATTTCTGATTGGGTGCCATTATTTTAACTAAATTAGTTCAATAAAACAAATGAAGCTTAGCTTTCACTCCCATGAATAATTCAGTAGCTGACACAATGCAAAGTTGTATTATTGTAACTGGTTTTTAAACATATTAACATAGCGTAAGATATGTCAGTGTGTTAGCAACAGCACCTAATTCTATCATTTCATCGAAAAACCATAAAACAGAATCAGAGAATCCCTATAGTATGGAAAGAGGCCATTTTGCTCAATGGGTCTCCACCAATCCTCCAATCAACTAGACCCAGCATCCCAACTCAATCCCTGTAACCCCATACTTACCCATAGTAAATCCACCCAGCCTGCATATCCCTGGACACCATGGGGCAATTTAGCTTTGCCCATCTACCTAACCTGTACATCGTTGGGCTGAGAGGAGAAACTGGACCACCTGACAGAAACCCACACAGACATGGAGAGAAATTCAAACTCCACACTGTCACTCAAGGCTGGAACTGAACCTGGTGCCTTGCAGTGTGAAGCAGTAGCGCTAACCACTGACCCACAGGGCTACCCAAAAGGGTGAATACAGATCTAATTTTCTAGAGGACTTCAAAAACATTATTCACATAACAAATAAGCATAACTTTCATTACTAGACAAGAACATTAACTCAGAAGTCTTATCGCACTCAGCTGCCCATCGCGATACAGTAATTGGGTAATAACATATTTTAAGAGCAACCAGTTAGTCTGATATGAATTACAACTGAAGCTTGGTCTAGAAGACTGTTTATTCAAAAACTTTCTCAAAAGGAGATAAAAATGGTTTCAGAAGGAAATCCCAGAAACAGGACAAAGGTGGTTGAAGATTCAGTGATCAATGTGGGACAAAGAGACAGCGTATGATGTACTAAAGTCCACAACTGATAGATGTAAAAGCTATACAATTAGAAAGGTTGCCAAGCTGAAACAGTCAGAAATTATTTATTTAGCAAATGCAAATCCTCAAAGCCAAAACATAGACCCCTGCTTACTGAGTTTAAAGTTGTCAGTTTGCCACAGTCTGTAGAAAGGACACTCCTCAGTAATGTGCCATATTGGTTCTGTCTCTTTGCAAGTGCACAAAAGGTTTGTACTGAAGCCCCAGTAGAGGACGTTGGTTGCACAGGGGCCGTGGCTTGTCCTGAACTAATTTAAGATAAATCACGGTAAAGCCTGCCATCTGATAGACAGGGTTTGTCACAAGAAACACGTTCATGACTTCCTGTGTTTTGCAATCCTTCAACTATAGGGTGCTTGTTGACAGATCTTTCTCAGGAGAGCATTCCTTAAGAGGGACCAAGATAGAAGGTAGGCAGCTGGGGGGTTGCAGGTCATCATGGAGCATAACTGAGATACAGCATTAAAAGGTTTCAACCCGCTGGTGGATTTTGACATGTGGATGTGTGGGCAAGTGATTTTACGAAGGACAGAAAACCAGCAAAGGGGCATTAAAATGTTCAAATTATGATAAGCCAAGCAGCGATTTGAAGCTAACCAAGAGAATTTGAAAGTACTGTATTATGTCAAGCAATGGCCATCTAACAAGAGAATCTAACTACTATGCCCATATGTTCAAGGGCATTACTACTGTTGATCCCCAACTCTGTGCTGGAATACTTATTTGCCTGGATGGATGAAGCTCAACAACACTCAAAGCTTGACACCATCCAGAACATAGAACATAGAACATTACAGCACAGTACAGGCCCTTCAGCCTTCGATGTTGTGCCGACCTGTCATACTGATCTCAAGCCCATCTAACCTACACTATTCCACGTACGTCCATATGCTTATCCAATGACAACTTAAATGTACCTAAAGTTGGCAAATCTACTACCGTTGCAGGCGAAGCGTTCCATTCCCTTACTACTCTAGGATTAAGCAGCCTACTTTGCTGGCACCCTATCCATAATATTGAATATTTACTCCTTTCACCACCATGCACAGTAGCAAATCTACAACTACTACCACACAGAAGAACAAGGGCAGCAGATACACAGGAACACCGTCACCTGCAACTTCCTTTCCAAGTCTCACACCATCCCGATTTGGACATGTATATCGCCATTCCTTCAGTGTTGCAAGGACAAAAATCTGAAGTGTTATTCCTACCAGCACGTTGGGTGTTCGCACACCATAACAACTAAAGTAACAAGGTGTGGAGCTGGATGAACACAGCAGGCCAAGCAGCATCAGAGGAGCAGGAAAGCTGACATTTCGGGCCTGGACCCCTCTGCAGAAATGGGGGAGGGGAAGCGGGCTCTGAAATAAATAGGGAGAGAGGGGGAGGCGGAGGCAGATGGAAGATGGATAAAGGAGCGGATAAGTGGAGCGGAAACAGACAAGTTAAAGGGGCAGGGATGGAGCCAGTAAAAAGTTTAGTGTATGTAGGAAATTAGGGTGGGGACAGGTCAGTTCAGGGAGGATGGACAGGTCAAGGAGGCGGGATGAGGCTGGTAGGTAGGAGGTGGGGGTGGGGCTTGGGCTTGAGGCAGGAGGAGTGGAAAGGTGGGAGGATGGATGGACAGGTTAGGGAGGCGGGCATGAGCTGGGCTGGTTTCGGGATGTGGTCAGGGGAGGGGAGATTTTGAAGTCCACATTGATATCATTGGGCTGCAGGGTTCCCAAGCGAAATATAAGGTGCTGTTCCTGCAACCTTCAGGTGGCACGAGACGAGGCCCAGGATGGACATGTCATCCAGGGAACGGGAGACGGAGTTGAAATGGTTCGCAACTGGGAGGTGCCGTCGCAAACTGAGCGTAGGTGTTCTGCAAAGTGGCCTCCAAGCCTCCACTTGGTTTCCCCGATGTACAGGCGGCCACATCATGAACAGCGGATACAGTACACCACATTAGCAGATGTGCCAGTGAACAACTGCTTGATGTGGAAGGTCTTCTTGGGGCCTGGGATGGAGCTGAGGTATAGGGGCAGGTGTAGCACTTCCTGCGGTTGCAGGGAAAAGTGCCGGGGGTGGTGGGGAGTGTGGAGAGGACAAGGGAGTCACGGAGAGAATGGTCCCACTGGAGGGCAGATAAGGTTGGGCAAGGAAAAATATCTTTGGCAGTGGGGCCAGATTGCAGATGGCAGAAGTGCTGGAGAATGATGCACTGGATCTGGACGTTGGTGGGGTGGTATGTGAGGACAATGGGGGATTCCGCTTTGGTTGTTATTGTGGGGAGGGAATGTGGGGGATGAGTTGCGGGAGACACGGTCGAGGGCATTTTTGACCACTGTGGAGGGGATGTTGCGGTCCTTGGAAAAATGAGGACATCTAGGATGTCTGGGAGTGGAATACCTCATCTCGGAAGCAGATGCAGCGGAGTCGAAGGAATTGGGAATAGGGGATGGCGTTTTTGCAGGAAGTGCCATGAGTTGAGTTGTATTCCAGATAGCTGTGGGAGTCAGTGGGCTTGAAATAGATATCGGTTTCTTGGTGGTTGCCAGAAATGGAAACAGAGAGGTCCAGGAAGGAGAGAGGGGTATCAGAGATGGTCCTGGTGAACTTAAGGTTGGGGTGGAAAAAGTGTTAGGAGGCAGCTTACCACCACCCAAAGGTAATCAGGGATGAACAATAAATGCTGGCTTAGCCAGCAGCACATGCATCCTTGAATAATTTTTTTTTAAAAAAGCTTTAAAATTCAACCTAGTTTACATTTTAAGACTTGTGGAAACCTGTTGTTAATTTCACATGGTAAGGGGTTGGTTGAACAGCGAGGCAGAGGCAGAGTGAGAGAGGGGTTGATATTTTGTGGTTGAGGCTGGTTTTCAGCAGGACAGTCTTTTCAATCACTGTTCAAATTTTTCTTTGGACAATAATAGTAGCAATTTCTCGTTAAAACATTCATAACACAAGTTTCACAGTAATTGCTGCATGTACTAAGTTCATTAGTTAGTTCAGCTGAAAATAACCTGAGCAGTCCTTATTGACAAAATGTTATCAGCAACTGACTGAGCATTAGACAAATTCCGCTGAATTTGCAATCAATAAGGACAACTTAATGCTTCAGAAATTGACCTGAAGCACCTAAATGGCAAACATGTTGATAGTAAATCTTTGTTATGACTAACCATTATATTTCCTCCTTCCTAGTACTTAGAACAGATGAGTTATGATCAAATCATGTAAGAAACAGCTTCAGACTTCTGTTGACAACTGATTAGGAGTGGGGAAGAATTGTTACACTGAAAATGTAACACAGAATTCAAGATGATAGAATCAGAGGTAACGGTATTACAGCTGAATAAAGGTGACTACAGAGGTATGAGGGAGGAGCTGGTCAGAACTGACTGGAAGAGGAGCCAAGCAGGAAAGACAGTGGAACAGCTTTGGCAAGAGTTTCTGGGAGTAATTCAGGAGACGCAGCAAAAATTCATCCCAAAGGAAAAAGCAGCATGGTACAGGAAGGATGAGGCAACCACGGCGACTAAGTAAGTTAGGGATAGCATAAAAGTAAAAGAGAAAGCATATAATGTGGCAAAGGGCAGTGGGGAAACCAGAGGACTGGGAAGCTTACAAAGACCGACAGAGGACGACAAAAGAAGAAAGGATGGAAAAGATCTGTTAGGGATGGCAAAATCGGTTCAGGATTGTTCAGGGAGCGGTGGGGAGGGTTGGGGTGGGGAGGTGTCCCGTCTGGGATTGGGGTTCCCGGACCAGGAAGCAGTCATTAAGGTCACTGCTGGATTGGGATTCAGTCTGGAACTGGGGATCAGTCGAGGATCAGGGATCTGCATGAGGAAAGACGCTGATTGGAAAATCATTGCAAGACGATATAATCTAGGGTAGTACAAGCCTAAAAAGGGAGTGGTTTAGAAGGGGGGAGATGGGGGAGCAGCGTGGGTATGTGTGCACAGATCATGGAAGGTGGCAAGACAGGTTGAGAGAGCAATGAATAAAGCACACAGTGTCCTCAGCTTTATTAATGGGGCACAGAGTACAGGAGGAAGGAGGTGATGCTGAATATTTATGAAATACAGCAAGCTTTTTTTTAAACCGGCAAAAATTATACACCCCCAATAGGGGCATTTAAACAGTCCTTGGATAAGCATACGGATGATGATGGGATAGTGCAAGAGGATGGGCTTAGATTAGTTCACAGGTCGGCACAACATCGAGGGCCGAAGGGCCTGTTCTGCGCTGTATTGTTCTCTGTTCTAAATATGAGGGTAATAGCCAATAATATAAAAGATTGTAAGAGTTTCTTTAGATATTTAAAGGGCAAAAGGGAGGCCAAAAAAGTGGACATTGGAACACTGGAAAATGACGGTGGAGAGTGGGGAAACAAGGAAATGGTTGAGGAACTGAATAATTACTTCACGTCAGTCTTCACGGTGGAAGACACGAGTAATCTCCCAAAATTTCAACAGTCAGGGGGCAGAGCTAAGTATGGTCGCCATCACAAAGGAAAAGATGCTCGTAAACCTGATTGGCCTGAAGGTAGATAAATTACCTGGACCAGATGGACTACACCTCTGAGTTCTAAAGGAGATAGCTGAAGAGATAGTGGAAGCATTATTAAAAACCAAAAGAACTGTGGATGCTGTAAATAAGGGACACAAATAAAGTTGCTGGAAAAGCTCAGTGGGTCCGGCAGCATCTGTGGAGGAGAAAACAGTTATTGTTTCGGGTCTGGTGACCCTTCCACAGAAGTTCTTCAGAAGGGTCCCGACCCGAAACGTCAAGCTTTCCTGCTCCTCTAATGCTGCTCGGCCTGCTGTGTTCATCCAGCTTCACACCGTGTTATCTCAGATTCTCCAGCATCGACAGTTCCTACTATCTCTGTATCAATTGATGCTGACTCTGTTTATTTTTTAAACTGTGGAGGTCAGTTACTGCAGGCATTCACAGAAGTCTGCCAGTATAGTCATATAGACAGCACAGAAATAGGCCCTTCAGTCAATGTCTATGCCAACCAACAAATACCAAACTATACTAATCCGATTTACCTGCACTTGGTTCAAATCCTACTATTCCTGGCACTTAAGTACTCATACAGATGTTTAAATGTTGCGAAACTATCTGTTACCATCACTATCTCAGGCAACATGTTTCACATGTCTACATCCCTCTGGGTAAAAATACTCTCTCATAACTCCTGTAAACAACTTATTCATCACCTTACATTTATGCCCTGTGGTCTTAGACAAGTTTGCCCTGGGGAAGATATTCTCATGATCTAAACCATCTATACCTCTCAAGGTTGTGTATATCTCAGTCAGATCACCCCCTCAGCCTTCTGTGCTCCAAGGTAAACAAACCGAGCCTTTCCAGTGTCTCCTTGTAATTGAGACTTTGCATCCTAGGCAACATCCTGGTGAGTCTCCTCTGCACCCTCTCCAGCATAATCATGTCTTTTTCATATTTTGGCAACCAGAACCACATACAGTCTTCAATCTGCAGCTATCGGGATTCAATCTGCAGCTTAACTAATGTTGTGTATAACTGTAATAATGCTTCCTTGCGCCTGTATTCTGCACCTGGCTAATGAAGGCAAGCATCCCATATGCCTTCTTCACCACTCTGTCCACTTGTGCTGACAACTTCTGTCATCTATGGACTTGCACACTAAGGAATCATACTCCTCAGTACTCCCTAAGGATCTACCATTCACTGTGTATGTCCTTCTCTTATTATATCTCCCAAAATGGACCACCTCACACTTATCGGGATTCAACTCCAAATGCCAGCGCACACCCAATTTACCAGCTGATCAATACCCGATCTTTATTATCAACAATACCAAATTTCATGTCATCTGCAAACTTACTAAATTCTACATTCATATCCAAGTCATTAATGTTAATAACAAACAGCAAGGGGTCCCGACACTGAACCCTGTGGTACACTTCTGGTCACACGCTTCCAATGGCAAAAACAACCCTCCAACATCACTCTTGGCCTCATAATTGCAAGTTAAATTTGGTTGCAATTTGCCAAATTGCTTTTGGCCCCATAGGCTCTTTCCTTCTAGACCCGCCTTCCATTTGGGACCTCAAAGGCCTTACTGAAGTCTATGTAAACCACATAAAATGCACTAATCTCATCAATATATTTAGTGAGTTTTCAAAAAAAAAGTTAAATAGTCAGACAAAATCTCTAACAATTGGTGTAGACTATCCCTATTCAATCCCTGCCTTTCCAAGTGCTGATTAATCCTGTCTTTCAGAACTTTTTTCCAATACTTTTCCGACCACTGATGTCAAACTAACTGGCCTGTAAATACCTAGCCTAACTCTCCTGCCCTTCTTGAACAAAGGCGCATTAGCTAACCTCCAGCCATCTGGCACTTCATGTGTGGCCAGCAAGGTATGAAATATCTCTGCCAGTGCCCCATCAATTTTCTTCCTTGCCTCCCATTGCAGCCTGGGACACATCTCATCAGGTCCATGGCGTTTGTGCACCTGTCCACCCATTAAAATGTGTCATACCTCCTCCTTACTAATCTTAACATGTTCGAGAATCTTACCAACCCAGCTGAAATCCCCAGCCACAACGTCTTTCCTTCTGTGAATACAATTGAGAAATATTCATTAAAGACCTCAGCCATGTCCACATACAGGTTCCCCTTTGGTCTCCAATAGGTCCCACATTTTCCCTAGTAATCCTCCTACTCTTAATTTACTTATAGAAAGCTTTGGGGCTTTCCTTCATCCCATCTGCCAAATACGTTTTGTGGCCCCTCCATGCTGTCCTTATTTCCTCTGCAAGCAATCTTCTGCATTCTCTATACTTTTGAAGTCCCTCCCTGTTGTTTTAAATGACCTGTTTCTTACATATGCTTCCTGCATTTTCTTTACAAAACTCTCAATATCCCTTGACATCCTGGGTTTCCTGGACTTGATGCCCTTGCTCTCCACTCCTAGAGGAACACAACGGCCCTGAATTCTCACTATACTACTCTTTAGAGGACTCCCACTTTCCAAATATACATTTACCTGTAATTAGCTCCTCCCAGTTGATAAGAGACCCTGTCTAATGATATTGGAATTAGCCTTACCCCGATTTAGATACTTAATTTCTACACTTCTAACAAAAATAACAAAGTGATTATTTATCAAGAGAATAAAATCAAAGACTATATTACACTAGACAAATATCAAAACCCTATAAAGATTTATTGCTACTTCTACACCAAGGCTTCTTACTCAGACCGGACAAGTTGCAACTGGCTTACTTCGAATGGATTTCTACATATTCCACTAAATGCTTTTTCTTCAGCTGTATCTCTCCTTGAGACACCTGTAACAAAATGCAAACTGAACTATTACTTAAACTTCAAAGCAAGTATAAGTTCCTTAAACTCAAGTTTCCAACAGTCTTGCAGTGTTTATTTTGCAAGAGGAGCTTTAATACTGCTGCCTCTGCTCTCGAGTGCACACGCACACAATCTGACTAACTCCCTGTTGGATCGGTGTTTCCCTGACACCTGCCACCTGCAACTGTGCTGTTCTCCTAATTTAGATTGTGTCGTTTCAAGGGCTCATAAAAACAGCATGCATACAAATGGACCTCTAGGCTTCTCAGCACAAAGCTCACAAGAACAACTCTAAAAATGAAACTAAAACCATTTCTCCCACTTCACATCACATTAATTGCAAAATATGAATTAAAACATAGAAACACAGAAAATAAGGGAAGCAGGCCATTCAGCTCTTCAAGCCTACTCTCTCATTCAATATGATCACTGCTGATTATCTAACTCAGTACCCTGTTCACTGTACCCTTTGATCCCTTTAGCCCTATGAACTATATCTAACTCTAACTCTTTCTTGTGGCCTCAACCACTTTCCATGCCGATAATCTCCAGGCTACAGCTCTCTGGGAGAAGAAATTTCTCCTCAGCTCAGATCTGAGTGACTTAACCCATATCCTTAGACTGCAACCCCTTGGCTCTGGACACCCCGGCCACTGAGAACATCCAACCATGCCTTTACCTTGTTGAGTCCTTGTAGGAATTTCATAGGTTTCTGAGATCACCCCTCATTCTTTTAATCTCCAATAAATATAGTCCTATATGATCCTTGTCTCTCTTCATAAATCAGTCCTGCCATTGCAGGCCCTGTACAATGCAGCAAGATATCCTAGATCCTGTAGATGAATCCTCTCATTATGCCTTCTTCACCTTTCAGCAACTGGTAAATAAGGACACCCAAGTCTCATTGCTACATTTGGTTTCTAGTCGGTCTTCCTGTTTTTGCTACCAAAGTGGATAACCTCGCATTTGTCCTCAATAAAAATTAATTTTAAAAAAATTCATTTACAGGAAGTGACCGTCATTGGCTGGGTGAGCTCCTATATCACCAGCTGTGGGGTCTCTGAAGGAGGCCCTCCTGTTATCTCATTCACACACTGCTCAACATGACATCATCCAAAAGCATGTCAGTTTTCACATATATTGGCCTTATCACCAGAGGTTCTCAAACACGTCACTGTTGCTATTTTGTTACTCAGTTTACATCCAGGACTGGAGCAGCAGAATTATTTTCCGACTAAGTACTGGCAAGCCAAAACCATTGTTTTCAGTTCCTGCTGCAAACTCTGTGAACGTAAATGCTAAAGCTATTGCTATCTCCCAACAAGGCTGAACTAGAATATTAGCAACCTTTGTGACATTTCTAGCCCAATAGTTAGCTTCCATCATGACAAGAGCATGCTTACATTTCCACAGTACTGCCCAGTTCTACCCGAACCCAACAGCTACTGTACAGATGAACACAGTTTCATGCTTTTATTACACTAACTTGACTGTTTTAACATCTTCAGATGTTTTCCCATTTTTCACTGAATTAACTCGAGTTCATTCTATCCCCTATATTTGACTTCATAACAAGCCTCACTCACACGCAACCCCTGGGCTCACTGACTTCCATTAGAAATTTTATTTTCATGAGTACGCAAACTTAAAATCACAAGTCCACCTGAAATTGTCAAAATTACAGTTTGAGAATATTCTTATTTGACCCTGTAAGCAATACACCCACGTGTTCAGGAACATATTGCATAAACATTAAAAATATAGAAACTTTTTACAAAATATTTCACATTGCTAGTCCTGCTAGAGTCATATAACCTAACGGTACAATGGTTAAATGTAAAACTAATTCCAAAGATAAATATTTTCCAACCTTGTATATTTCTGGTTCCTTTATATCCAGAGGTTCTGTAGTTAGATGTTCCAAATGAAGCCTTGTCTGTGACTGTTCATAGCCCCTCGACTTTCTTGGTACCATCAGCCAAACGACACCAATTGCTATCATAAATCCACAGCCAATGCCTAGCAATAAACCACTTAAATAACTTGGCAGAGGGAGTACTAAATAGGAATATACAAGAATGGCATAGAGTAATAAAGTCTTAAATGGAACTTCAAGTTGTTGTTCTTCATACTCTGTTTCATGTTGCCTCAATAGATCACTTTCATTTTCAATTGCTTCTTCTCCAGTCAGAGGTTCTAAAGCTTTATCCACGACAATCTCTTCATCAGTTTCTAACTCAAATTCTTCAAGGTATAAATCACAGTATTCATCATCTGCTTTGCTAGCAAGTACAGAAAGTGAGCATTTTTCTAGACCTAGAGATGATGTCTTCAATGAAATCTCCTTTGTGGTCCCTTGAGAGTTCTTAGTGTCCCCATCTTTTGATGGCTCATTCATTGGTTTGGAACTATGTGTGTTTGGAATTGAATCTTTTGTTGAATAGTCCCCATCAGAATCATCCTCTTCTTCTTTAATGCTATAGTTGTTGTTGCTTTCCAAATGTCCATTTAAACTAGCAAGAGTGGAAAGTTCTGTTGCACTGGACGATAAAGCCTTATGTCGAAGACTACTGGTCTCATCACCAATGATCTTGTTTAGAAGTTGAAAAGGTTCATAAATAACTTCTGAAAGCCGTCTTTTAGTGTCTTCAATTCGGGCCTCCACTTCTGTTACTTTAAAAAATGACCTACCTTCTGATGGTGAGGTGATTGGGGAAGAAGGTGCAGTCTTAGAATCTCCACTGGTGACACGAGGTTGAGTAAACTGTTTGAACAGATGTAAGTTTATTCGAGAATCAGAGGTCCTAAATGGGACAGATTCAGATTCTTGTTTTGAGGTTTCTGTTGACAGAGATTTAACTAGTGTTTTCATTAACTGCCTTGTCCTTAGAGGGGTAGTGGGTTCTTTTGGTTCTACTTCTGTTGAAAGCGATTTAACTAAACTCGTGAATGGCTTTGCGCTCGTCAATGAAGCTGAGGGGACAACAGACTGCACAACAAATTTTGGCGCAGAATCAAATGTAGAAGCAGAAATTGTAGTTGTCACATCTGAAGGCAACGTGGTAGAAACCAACAGTTGAGCTGGCATTGAGAATAATGGCAATGCAGTAGCACTAGTAGTAAACGACGCAGAAGGCACCATTGCTGATGTTTCCAACGGGTCCGAAGAGGCGGTTGTTAATGCTGAAGATGAAATGGAAACAGTAACTGAAGTCGATGCCGGTGACATATTTGATGAGCTAGCAGGCTCCAAAAGAAGTTGGCCACCATGTTCACAAGTACTTTCCTTTTCTTTAAATCCTGGTACAAAACTTCGGTCTTCATGAAGATTCATAGAGGAGTCTTTAAATTCTTCTTCTTCTTCCTCTTCCTCCTCTTTACCGAAGGCAGAAAAGTGTATAGTAATGGTCTCTCGAGAAATGGATCGTTGAACCTGCACTTTTGGGGATGATGATATTGAACTTGCTCTTTCTGCATGGCTACTGCTCTGACTTGTCATTGCAGTCTTGCGTATGTATCACAATCTAAAAACAATGAAAAATTAATAAATTACAATCTTTGCAAAAGAAACACCTGATACAAGTCCAACTTTAGTTCTTGTCTGCAAGTGGATTCTGCCAATCTTTAGAATCTTTGTCTTTTAACCTGTAATTGAGTTACTCTAAACCAAAATAGTACTATTACTAATAAAGAGTGGAGTGCTGGAATTGCAACGTGTTAGAAACAGTGTCAGAACACATTCTAATATGTTCATGTGGCAGTAACATTCAACAGTGGGGTAACAATAAACTAGGCAAACCCTGAAAGCTCCAAATGCTGAATTTGTGAAAAGGTAACACAAACATTTTTTAAAAAGTCTCATTTTCAATTATACCTAACCGTACCATTTATCTTCCTACTAAAACCAAATTGGCATGCTTGTCTATTTTTGTCAAATAGATTTCCATTCACTCTATTTTCCATAAAATCTCTCATGTAGGAATTCTGTGTTACCTGTTTTTATGTGGAGGTGCCAGTGCTGGACTGGGGTGGAGGAAGACAAAAATCACATGACAGGTTATGGTCCAACAGGTTTATTTGAAATCACAAGCTTGCGGAGCACCACTCCGTCGGGTGCAGTGAGAAAAGGCATGCGGACACAGAGTTTATAGGCAGAGAGATCAAAGGACCATACAATTGGTTGGAGTGGAACAAACATAAAACGGCTGATGGAGAACTCTGTTAGAAAGGAGACAAGTTTTGATTGATTAAGGTGCAAATTCCAGATCCTGTTTCAAGCCACTGGCCCAAGATAATTAAACGTTTTACCAGTGTCTGCCTAACTTTTCAAACTTCAGTCAAGCAAAGACACAACAGGTAACATCTCAGATCAGACACTGAATTGTTGGTGTGAGGCCTCGTTCAGAATCTGTTCCTGAGTCTTAACCTAGAATCAAGCTGTTTCCCGCCCCACCACCGGCAAAAGCAGGAATTTATAAATGCCACACTGACTGAATGTGACTATAAACTGAGAGTTCTTTTGAAAATTGCATGCATCTGCACATGGACAAACACTTCGGATGAAATGATTGACCCCGTAGATTTAACTGTGAGAGAGGGCGCGCGCGCGAGAGTGAGAGCGCGATAAAGAGAGAGAGCACGAAAGAGAGAGCGCGAGAGAGAGAGCGCGAGAGAGAGCACGAAAGAGAGAGCGCCACACAGACAGACAGTGTGAGAGAGAGAGTGAGACAGAGAGAGAGAGGCGGGGAGGTGGAAGGTATGAGAGGTCATGCTGTCAAAATAGGATAGTAAGGAAGAATTTACAGACGCACTTTATCTGTAAAATCTTCCTTACTGTCCTGTTTTGACAGCATCACCACACCCACACACACACACACACACACACACACAATTTGTAGTCACAGTCAGTGTGGCACTTTACAAATGCCCGTTTTCCCAAACAAAACCAGCCTGACTCCAGATGAAAACCTGGACAAAGATTCTGAACGAGGCCTCACACCTACAATAGAGTGTCTGACCTGAGATGTCACTTTTTGTATCTCTGCCTGATTGAAGTTTGGAAACTTAGGCAAACATTGATGCAACCTTTAATTATCTCTGTGCAGTGACTTGAAACAGGCTCTGGAATTTGCACCAAACAGGATTACTTGCATGCCAAATAACATTAGCAGCAAGTGACACACAGAGCCAAAACGATCCCCGAACCAACAGATCAAATCTAAACTCTAAGTCCTGCCACATCCAGTCATGAGTCGTGGTAGATGATTAAACAACTCACTGTTGCAGTAGGCTTAAAAAAAATCCCCAGCCTCAATGGTGCAAGAGCCCAGTACATTATTGCAAACGATAAGCCTGAAGCATCTGCAGCAATCTTCAGCCAGAAGTGCCAAGCCGATGATCCAGCATGGCCTCCTCCAGTGGTCCCTCGCATTACAGATAGTAGTCTTCAACCAATGCAATTCATCGCCACAACATTGAGACAGGTTGGAGACACTGGATATTGTAAAGGCTACGGGCACTGACAATATTCCAGCAAGAGTACTGAAGACTTGTGCTCCAGAACTTGCTGCTCCCCTAGCCAAGCCGTTCCAGTACAGCTACAACACTGGTACATACCCGACAATGTGAAATTGCATGTCTCTGCAGATACTACAGTAGTCCATGTTCAAGTGCAACAAGTTCTGGACAATATCCAGGCTTGGCCTGGCAGGTGGCAAGTGACATTTGTGCCATACAAATGCCAGCCTATGACCACTGCCCCTTGGCATTCACTGGTGTTACCATTACTGAATCTTCCACTATCAACATCTTGAGGGTTATGCCTGACCAGAAACTCACTACGTTAACACAGTGGCTACAGCAGGTCAGAGAATAGAAGTACTATGGTGACATCTTCTGACTCCCCAGTGCCTGTCCACCAACCATGAGGCACAAGTCAGGAGAGTGATGGAATACTCCCCATTTGCCTGGATGAGTGCAGCTCCAACAACACTCAAGAGGCTTGACACCATCCAAAACAAAGCAGCCCATTTGACTGGCACTACATCCACAAGCATCCACTCTGTCCACCACTGACACTCAGTAGTAGCAGTGTGTACTAACTACAAAATGCACTTCAGAAATTCACGAAGGATCCACAGACAGCACCTTACAAATCCAGGACCACTTCCATCAAGAAGGATAGAGCAGCAATGAATCGGGATACCACCACTTTCAAGTTCCCCTCCAAGCCACTCGCCATCCTGACTTGGAAATATATTGCAGTTCCTTCCTTGTCGCTGGGTCAAAATCTCAGAATTCCCTCCCCAATGGCATTGTGGGTCAACCTACAGCAGGTGGGCTGCAGAGGTTCAAAAAGGCAGCTCACCATCACCTTCTCAAGGGCAACCAGGGCTGGGCAATAAATGCTGACCAGCAGCAATGCCCATATCCCACACATGAGTAAAAAGAAGCTCACAATGTAGTTATTATTCCTGTAAGTATTAAGAATAACAGTCAATAATCTACAGAAGGACATGATATTCTATTGCCCATTGAAGCTGGCTTTCAAGAATGGGTGAATAGTGATCAGAAGTGGAAACACTGACTGGCTAACACTCAAATCGTTAACAGACTCACAAAACAATTGCAGTTGCCTTTGCAACTGTTGTGGCTGGAATCAGCCAACTCCGCACAGGTTGAGGATTGAAAGTGGTCACCTAGTCTATATACAGCATGTTTCAAATTAATTAAAGTAACAGGTTCTTGGGAATGATATTCAAGCTTGGATTTTTTTTTAAAACGTCGTATTGCATTTACATTGGTCTGAAAAGACAGAGCATGATTACAAAAGAATTCTTTCTACACAAGTTATTATTTATGTTTAACAATTATTTCTTATTCAGCAGTCAAGCAGGATATCTTGTTCCAATGTGGCTTTTGTTTTTGCCTCATTTCAAACGATATACCTAGTTTTCCACAACAGGAAACAAAAGATTCATACAAAATGGTGGCCTGCCATTCACCCAGATTGATTTGGAAATTCTTTAGTAAATCAAAGCCACTGGATTAAACTTACATACAACAGAGGCAATGAAGTACATAAGTTAATTGAATTTATATTATTTATTAGTTTATAGAATTGTATTTGTTTGCTGTTTATAAATAGAAAAGGGTTTTTACAGTTTATTCATATTCAGAACAGCAGGGTCCAATTTGGATTTGTACCATGTTTCGTCCTTGTTTTTGAACCAAGTGTAAAGGCCATGTCTTTTTATTTTTCTATATTTTTATTTGACTGAAATGGGAAAAGAACTGTTTTAGAAACCAAGGATTATGGAAGGAATCTATGTACTTTTTAAAAGCAAGGTTCCAAAACTCATTTTAAATGGTGTTTACACTGTTTCTTTGTTCAATCATTTGGCAAAACCGGTTGCTGATAGGCTGGCACCAGGATTGCTCAAAGTGAAACTCAGCTGGCAACAAGTTGCTGATTGGAATGTTGACCAGCTGTCAATGACAAAAGCCTACAGCCCACCAATAAGTATGCAACTGGTTCCTAGGTCGGGGGGAGAAATACCTTGTTGGTATGAGCAATACTGCCAGAAACATTGACTCTTTTTCTTCATTGATGCTGTCAGATCTACTGAGCTTTTCTAGCAACTTTGATTTTGCTAACTGCCAGAAGTTTTCAGATATCCAGCAAGGGGAGTCACAGAGATACCAGAAACCTGAAGAAAGTCAGTATATTAAACCTACCAGGTGCTGTAAGCTGTTGTTACTTTATGAACCAGACATCCTCTGCTTTCTGCAAGGCAAGGAAAAAAATACCCGGAGCAGAGAGATTGAAGAAAAGCAAGTCCAGGAAAAAGGAAAAGGTTCATCTCAGTGAACCTTGTGAAGAGGGGCCACTGAACCACCTTCCTAGATTTCATTTTCTCTCCAACTCTAAAATCAATTTCTTTTCGTTCTCTGTATGTGTGTGTAGGGACAGTTTTACAAGAGGGTTAGAGTTTTAAAGAGTGATTACATTTTATTTACCAGCTGCTGGGATCACTTTGTTTGTAATAAATACCAATTCTTAGTTAAGGTACAGAAACCTGGTCAGTGTTTTCCGTTTACCTGAGTCTGAACAGACAGGTAAATTGAAGACAATATACATACTTTTGTAACCTTTTTAACAATTCCGGAAATAGAGGGACTTGATTTTCGGTGTGCTATCTCAGTGAGGCATGAAAGAAGTTTAATACTTACAATTTACCAGTTATAGATTCATAGCTTTAACATGGGAATAGACCATTTGGGTCCAACTCGTCCATGCGGACCAGATATCCTAAATTAATCCAGTCCCATTTGCCAGCATTGGGCCCATATCCATCTAAACCCTTCCTACTCAAATATATCCAGGTGCCCTTAAATCCTGTAATTATACCAGCATCTACCATTTCCTCGAGCAGCTCGTTCCATAAACGCACCATTCTCTGCATGAAAAAGCTACCCCTTAAATCTTTCCCCTCTCACCTTAAAACTATGCCCTCTAGTTGTGGACTCATCTACCCTGGAAAAAAGACTTTGGCTTACCCTATTCACCCTATCCATGCACCTCATGATTTTATAAACCTCTGTAAGATCACCCCTCAGCCTCCAAAGCTCCAGGGAAAATAGCCCCTGCCTCTCCCTATAGCTGAAACCCTCCAAGCATGGCAACATCTTCGTCAATTCTTTCTGGACGCTTAAGTTGAACAACATCCTCCCTATAGCAGGGAGACCAGAACTGAATCCAATATTCCAGAAGTGACTGAACCAATGTCCTGTACAGGTCCAACAAGGTTTCCCAGCTCCTGTGTTCAATGCACTGACCAAAGAAGGCAAGCCTGCCAAATGCCTTCTGCACTATCCTATCTACCTCTGACTCCACTTTAAAGGAACTATGAACCTATACTCCAAGAGATAATGGGAACTGCAGATGTTGGAGAATCCAAGATAATAAAATGTGAGGCTGGATGAACACAGCAGGCCAAGCAGCATCTCAGGAGCACAAAAGCTGATGTTTCAGGCCTAGACCCTTCATCAGAGAGGGGGATGGGGTGAGGGTTCTGGAATAAATAGGGAGAGAGGGGGAGGCGGACCGAAGGTGGAGAGAAAAGAAGATAGACGGAGAGAGTATAGGTGGGGAGGTAGGGAGGGGATAGGTCAGTCCAGGGAAGATGGACAAGTCAAGGAGGTGGGATGAGGTTAGTAGGTAGATGGGGGTGCGGCTTGGGGTGGGAGGAAGGGATGGGTGAGAGGAAGAACGGGTTAGGGAGGCAGAGACAGGTTGGACCGGTTTTGGGATGCAGTGGGGGGAGGGGACGAACTGGGCTGGTTTAGGGATGCGGTTGGGGGGGGGGGGGGGGGGGGGGATTTTGAAACTGGTGAAGTCCACATTGATACCATTGGGCTGCAGGGTTCCCAGGCGGAATATGAGTTGCTGTTCCTGCAACCTTCGGGTGGCATCATTGTGGCACTGCAGGAGGCCCATGAAGGACATGTCATCTAAAGAATGGGAGGGGGAGTGGAAATGGTTTGCGACTGGGAGGTGCAGTTGTTTGTTGCGAACTGAGCGGAGGTGTTCTGCAAAGTGGTCCCCAAGCCTCCGCTTGGTTTCCCCAATGTAGAGGCAGCCACACCGGGTACTGTGGATGCAGTATACCACATTGGCAGATGTGCAGGTGAACCTCTGCTTAACGTGGAATGTCATCTTGGGGCCTGGGATAGGGGTGAGGGAGGTGGTGTGGGAGCAAGTGTAGCATTTCCTGCGGTTGCAGGGGAAGGTGCCGGTGCAATTCCTCCGCCTCCGCCGCATCTGCTCCCACGATAAGACATTCCACTCTCACACATCCCAGATGTCCAAGTTCTTCAAGGATTGCAACTTTCCCCCCCACAGTGATCGAGAAAGGCCTCGACCGCATCTCCCGCATTTCCCACAACACATTCCTCACAACCCGCCCCGCCACAACCGCCCAAAGAGGATCCCCCTCATTCTCACACACCACCCCACCAACCTCCGGTTACAACGCATCATCCTCTGACACTTCCGCCATCTACAATCTGACCCCACCACCCAAGACATTTTTCCATCCCCACCCCTGTCTGCCTTCTGGAGAGACCACTCTCTCGGTGACTCCCTTGTTCGCTCCATACTGCCCTCCAACCCCACCACACCCGGCACCTTCCCCTGCAACCGCAGGAAATGCTACACTTGCCCCCACACCTCCTCCCTTACCCCTATCCCAGGCCCCAAGATGACATTCCACATTAAGCAGAGGTTCACCTGCACATCTGCCAATGTGGTATACTGCATCCACTGTACCCGGTGTGGCTTCCTCTACATTGGGGAAACCAAGCGTAGACTTGGGGACCGCTTTGCAGAACACCTCCGCTCAGTTCGCAACAAACAACTGCACCTCCCAGTCGCAAACCATTTCCACTCTCCCTCCCATTCTTTAGATGATACGTCCATCATGGGCCTCCTGCAGTGCCACAATGATGCCACCCAAAGGTTGCAGGAACAGCAACTCATATTCCGCCTGGGAACCCTGCAGCCATATGGTATCAATGTGGACTTCACCAGTTTCAAAATCTCCCCTTCCCCTACTGCATCCCTAAACCAGCCCAGTTCGTCCCCTCCCCCCACTGCACCACACAACCAACCCAGCTCTTCCCCTCCACCCACTGCATTCCAAAACCAGTCCAACCTGTCTCTGCCTCCCTAACCTGTTCTTCCTCTCACCCATCCCTTCCTCCCACCCCAAGCCGCACCTCCATCTACCTACTAACCTCATCCGACCTCCTTGACTTGTCCATCTTCCCTGGACTGACCTATCCCCTCCCTACCTCCCCACCTATACTCTCTCCGCCTATCTTCTTTTCTCTCCACCTTCGATCCGCCTCCCCCTCTCTCCCTATTTATTCCAGAACCCTCATCCCATCCCTCTCTCTGATGAAAGGTCTAGGTCAGAAACGTCAGCTTTTGTGCTCCTGAGATGCTGCTTGGCCTGCTGTGTTCATGCAGCCTCACATTTTATTAACCTATACTCCAAGTTCTCTTTGTTCGGCAACACTGTCCAGGTCCTTATCATTAACGTATAAATCCTGCTCTCATTTGCCTTACCAAAATGCAACACCTCACATTCATCAAAATTAACCTCGATCTACCACTCTTCAACCCATCTGATAAAGGCTCCATTGTATCCTGAGATGAACTTTTCTCGCTGTCCACTATACCACCAGTTTTCTTTGGCACCATGTCCATGTCGCAATCCAAGAAGAAGAAGTGAAAGATTATAGGCACGGTTTCTGTTATCTCCACACTATATCCTTCAGCAACCCAGGATACATCACATTTGGACCAGATGACGTTAATTTTTTAATGATGTCAACCTAAATGGTATGCACTTTCAATCTCATTTTAATATTATCCATTATCTTTACACTTTTTACTTCAAGGCAACATTAACTTCATCCTGAAATATTAACTCCATCTATTTGAGATCTACAGAATATTTACAGAAGCATTTTTAAGCAACTTCTTCCATTATGACATTTTAGCCAATGTTCAAATTGCCATTTTGTGGTCCCTAATTGGCACACCATTCCTTTAATTATCCTTTTAACTTTTACATTTTTTATTAAAGATTTTGTGATTTTTTTTGTTACCCACTAATCTCTATTCACCTTTGTCCTTGCATCCTTTTTTCGAATTCCCCAAGCGTAATCTGCATTCTGCCTTATTCTCTGTACTTGATATTTCTGAAAATGACTCATTTTTCTTGTCTTATTTTAACTTGTGTTTCTTTTAGTCATCCAGGGAGCTCTAAGCTTTGACTGCACCATTTTTTTTTCCACTAATGGAAAACTGGTTAACTTATCTCTAAAGTAATTCCACCCCGGACCTGCCCAATGCTATTCACTGCGTTACTGGCTGGTCTTTGTTTCTACTTCATCTGAAGAAAATTATTTCTCAAATTATTAGAATTGGCTTTCTCCCAGTTGGATATTTTCACCTTTGATTTTTCATTGAACCGTTCCATAACCACTTTAAACCTAATTATTGTATGATCGCTATTAAACAGACACTCATCCACCACATCACAATCACCATGCTTTACTCCATTCCCTAAATCTCGGTCCACCACTGCTTTCTTTTCCCCGGTTCAGAAACACACCGATGGAGGAAGTTTTTCCACACATATTTTAGAATTCTTCACCCTTCCCTTTACTCTGCATACTTCTACAGAATTCAGAATATGATAACCGAAATCCCGTTCTATTTAATGAGTCTGTGACAACTGCCTACAGATTTGTAGGTCTGGCAGCATCTGTGAAGGAAAAAACAGTTAATGTTTAGGGTCAGAACTGACGTGAAACATTAACTCTGATTTTTCCTTCATAGGTGCTGCCAGACCCGCTGAGCTTTTACAGCAAGTTTTTGTTCCGGATTTACAGCATCTGCAGTTCTTTTGGTTTTTGTTTGACTATCTTCCTGACTACAATACTTTGTATTTATAGCAGTCAGCCAGAAATGTTACAGCTCCAAAGATGCCAGTAGAAAATTATGTTCCCTATCTTTGCCAATATGAAATAGAATATGAAATATAAATATGCAGAACACTTTTCAATTCTTAGCACGATGTTGCTAAGAGTTTTTCCCGGTTGAATTTATGTAATTTCGCAACTCCAAACACCATTTTCCCTCCCTCATTCTGTTCACAAAATCTTACATGCTTCTCCCTTTACCCAGACATAGAATGAGTCACATTTCCAACTTCTCAAAGTTCAAATTGCTCATCATTGTCACATTAAGTATAACGTCATGATTCTTGGAGTACGAGTAAATGATTAACGGGAAAGGAAAATAATAAATAAAACTAAAACAGAAAGGTGGATTTAATAGAATATTTTGTTCTTCAGATTTGGGTGACAACTGACAGTAGTGTAAAAATAATTTAAAAATTAATTAAAATTAATAAAAGCACATTATGGCAAGTATTTTCATTTAATGGGTTACGAGAAAATACAAGTGGCTATTGAATCAGAAACGAGATAATTCAAGTATTTCAAAAGCATATGAGAGATAATGGGAACTGCAGATGCTGGAGATTCCAAGATAATAAAATGTGAGGCTGGATGAACACAGCAGGCCAAGCAGCATCTCAGGAGCACAAAAGCTGACGTTTCGGGCCTAGACCCTTCATCAGAGAGGGGGATGGGGGGAGGGAACTGGAATAAATAGGGAGAGAGGGGGAGGCGGACCGAAGATGGAGAGTAAAGAAGATAGGTGGAGAGGGTGTAGGTGGGGAGGTAGGGAGGGGATAGGTCAGTCCAGGGAAGACGGACAGGTCAAGGAGGTGGGATGAGGTTAGTAGGTAGCTGGGGGTGCAGCTTGGGGTGGGAGGAAGGGATGGGTGAGAGGAAGAACCGGTTCGGGAGGCAGAGACAGGTTGGACTGGTTTTGGGATGCAGTGGGTGGGGGGGAAGAGCTGGGCTGGTTGTGTGGTGCAGTGGGGGGAGGGGATGAACTGGGCTGGTTGAGGGATGCAGTGGGGGAAGGGGAGATTTTGAAACTGGTGAAGTCCACATTGATACCATATGGCTGCAGGGTTCCCAGGCGGAATATGAGTTGCTGTTCCTGCAACCTTCGGGTGGCATCATTGTGGCAGTGCAGGAGGCCCATGATGGACATGTCATCAAGAGAATGGGAGGGGGAGTGGAAATGGTTGGCGACTGGGAGGTGCAGTTGTTTGTTGCGAACTGAGCGGAGGTGTTCTGCAAAGCGGTCCCCAAGCCTCCGCTTGGTTTCCCCAATGTAGAGAAAGCCGCACCGGGTACAGTGGATGCAGTATACCACATTGGCAGATGTGCAGGTGAACCTCTGCTTAATGTGGAATGTCATCTTGGGGCCTGGGATGGGGGTGAGGGAGGAGGTGTGGGGACAAGTGTAGCATTTCCTGCGGTTGCAGGGGAAGGTGCCGGGTGTGGTGGGGTTGGAGGGCAGTGTGGAGCGAACAAGGGAGTCACGGAGAGAGTGGTCTCTCCGGAAAGCAGACAGGGGTGGGGATGGAAAAATGTCTTGGGTGGTGGGGTCGGATTGTAAATGGCGGAAGTGTCGGAGGATAATGCGTTGTATCCGGAGGTTGGTAGGGTGGTGTGTGAGAACGAGGGGGATCCTCTTGGGGCGGTTGTGGCGGGGGCGGGGTGTGAGGGATGTGTCGCGGGAAATGCGGGAGACGCGGTCAAGGGCGTTCTCAATCACCGTGGGGGGGAAGTTGCGGTCCTTAAAGAACTTGGACATCTGGGATGTGCGGGAGTGGAATGTCTTATCGTGGGAGCAGATGCGGCGGAGGCGGAGGAATTGGGAATAGGGGATGGAATAGGGGATCCATTACAAGCCCACCGACCTCCATCTCAGGCAATCAGCTTGTAACTGATGTCCATTACAAGCCCACCGACCTCCATCTCAGGCAATCAGCTTGTAACTGATGTCCATTACAAGCCCACCGACTCCCACAGCTACCTAGAATACACCTCCTCCCACCCACCCTCCTGCAAAAATTCCATCCCCTATTCCCAATTCCTCCGCCTCCGCCGCATCTGCTCCCACGATAAGACATTCCACTCCCGCACATCCCAGATGTCCAAGTTCTTTAAGGACCGCAACTTCCCCCCCACGGTGATTGAGAACGCCCTTGACCGCGTCTCCCGCATTTCCCGCGACACATCCCTCACACCCCGCCCCCGCCACAACCGCCCCAAGAGGATCCCCCTCGTTCTCACACACCACCCTACCAACCTCCGGATACAACGCATTATCCTCCGACACTTCCGCCATTTACAATCCGACCCCACCACCCAAGACATTTTTCCATCCCCACCCCTGTCTGCTTTCCGGAGAGACCACTCTCTCCGTGACTCCCTTGTTCGCTCCACACTGCCCTCCAACCCCACCACACCCGGCACCTTCCCCTGCAACCGCAGGAAATGCTACACTTGTCCCCACACCTCCTCCCTCACCCCCATCCCAGGCCCCAAGATGACATTCCACATTAAGCAGAGGTTCACCTGCACATCTGCCAATGTGGTATACTGCATCCACTGTACCCGGTGCGGCTTTCTCTACATTGGGGAAACCAAGCGGAGGCTTGGGGACCGCTTTGCAGAACACCTCCGCTCAGTTCGCAACAAACAACTGCACCTCCCAGTCGCCAACCATTTCCACTCCCCCTCCCATTCTCTTGATGACATGTCCATCATGGGCCTCCTGCACTGCCACAATGATGCCACCCGAAGGTTGCAGGAACAGCAACTCATATTCCGCCTGGGAACCCTGCAGCCATATGGTATCAATGTGGACTTCACCAGTTTCAAAATCTCCCCTTCCCCCACTGCATCCCTCAACCAGCCCAGTTCATCCCCTCCCCCCACTGCACCACACAACCAGCCCAGCTCTTCCCCCCCACCCACTGCATCCCAAAACCAGTCCAACCTGTCTCTGCCTCCCGAACCGGTTCTTCCTCTCACCCATCCCTTCCTCCCACCCCAAGCCGCACCCCCAGCTACCTACTAACCTCATCCCACCTCCTTGACCTGTCCGTCTTCCCTGGACTGACCTATCCCCTCCCTACCTCCCCACCTACACCCTCTCCACCTATCTTCTTTACTCTCCATCTTCGGTCCACCTCCCCCTCTCTCCCTATTTATTCCAGTTCCCTCCCCCCATCCCCCTCTCTGATGAAGGGTCTAGGCCCGAAACGTCAGCTTTTGTGCTCCTGAGATGCTGCTTGGCCTGCTGTGTTCATCCAGCCTCACATTTTATTATCTTTCAAAAGCATATACTTGGATTTAAGAAATAGGAAGAGAAATTAGATAAAGCAGTTTCAGTGCTAACACCAACAGAAGGAAGTGCAAAGCTCTCCCTCAGAGCTGTGAAGCATATGATTAAAGCATTTCATCTGCTAGCACTTGCAAGTTCCATTGCCATTCTGTTGTCAAGTAGAGAATTAAGTAGATAGACATAGCTGATAGAAAACAAGATTTTGACGGGGAATTCACTTTTGCATTTCATTGGTACACTGATAGCGACTGAATCCCATTCTCAAGCATTTTCATTGGATCTGCCAAATCATCCACTAGGAGTAGTACATGTCATTTGCATGACATGAATTAATTGCATTTCATTCCACTTACTCAGAACGCTTTGCAGCACAAAAATAACTTTAGTAAGAGTTAAAAATGGCTCTTGTGGCACAACGGTGGCATCCTCAGCTCAGAGCCAAAAGGTCTAGGTTCAGCACTCAGTCCCCAGTCCCATCAGCACTAGAAGAGTTTCAACGATATGTTAATCAATCTGTTGATATGTGTTATGACACTTCTAGAGCAGGTGGGATTTGAACCTGGATGCCTACTGTGACAAGATCCTTTTTTCAAACCCTTCTGCACAGGATGATTGAAACAAAAAGGGTTAAAAAGTTACCAACTGTGTTGTAGTCTCAAACAAATACTTCACAGCAGCTCATTTGTGTGATGTAATTAAACGTGTTCAGTGTAAAGGCAAAAGGACTGGTAAAGAACTGAAGTTGCAGGGTTAAAATGATAATTTTATTCATTATGAACCCAATTTAATAAGTAAAAACAGATTATAATACTGTACAGAAATAGTAGGAACTGCTGATGCTGGAGAGTCTGAGATAAAATGGTGTGAAGCTGGGTGAACGCAGCAGGCCAAGCAGCATTAGAGGAGTAGGAAAGCTGACGTTTGGAGTCTCTGAAGAACGGTCTGGACGCCAAACGTCAGCTTTCCTGTTCCTTTGATGCTGCTTGGCCTGTGTTCATCCAGCTTAACACCGTTTTATCTTATAATACTGTACAGTTTTTTTTAAAAGTAGTACAATCACAATATCAACATTTGGTTACTGTCATAAAGATTGATCAAATTTCAGGCAGCTTTTCCAAAAAGAGGTAGACCAGGAAGTCAGGATTGCAAAAACTGAAACTGACTGTTATTTTGCTATCATACCTACCATAAAAAGGAGACAAATAAAAAATGACAAATAATGACATTCTAAAAATTGAACTTTTCCATCAGATCTCAGTGATTGAGGTTTAATGCCTTGTAATTTCTCTGCCCGAAGATTTAAATATCAATGCAACATTTAAATTTAAGATTACTTTATTTATCATTTTTGCTACCTGTGTATGCACAATATATTTCAATTCAAACAACATTCAAAAATAAACAATTAAATGATCATGTAGGTGGGAGTTGGTGGTTTAGTGGCATTACTAGACGATTAATCAAAAGACGCCGATAATATTCTGGCAACCACTGTGACAAATGGTGAAATCGGAATTCAATAAAAATCTAGAATTCAGAATCTAATGGGTGATAACCATGAAGCCCACCGCTGATGGATGGAAAAACCCATCTAGTTCACTTATGTCCTTTAAGGAAGGAAACTGCCATCCTTAATTGGTCTGCCCTATATATAACAGTGGTTGACTCTTAACTGTCTTCTGGACAATTAGAGATGGGCAACAAATGCTGGTCTAGCCAGTGACACCCACATCCTGTGAATGAATGAATTTTTTAAAAAATCAAAAAAGAGAAGTGGTGTAGTGGTGATATCACTGCAGTCACATTAAAATCCCATGACAGCAGCTACTGGAATTTAAACTGACTTGTCCTGAATTAAAAGTTAATCTAAATGTGAATAAGACGAAAGGAAATCTACCATCTTTACGGGGTTGAAGAACATGTGACTCAGGACTCAAAGCAATGTAGTTGACTCCTAAGTGACCCCAAAATGCATTGCAAGCCCTCAAAGAATGAAACCAGGTAGACTCTGGCATCAATCCCAGGCACTGGAAATAACAATGGCTAACCCAGCTGTCAATCCGGTTAAGTCCTCCTTACTAGTAACTGTGGGTTTGTGCCAAATTCAAGAAAATTGACAACAACCAGTCAAACAGCAGTCTAACACAGGCTCACAAAATCATGCCTTACAATGGCTCATACAGTCACAATACCTAGGCACGTGCTGTCCCGCTGACAGCACACCTGGGACTACGTGACCTTGTCCTCACCAACTTACCTTTCATAGATGCAACTGTCTATGACAGTATCAGTAGTAGATGTGACCAATGCACAGTCCTTGTTGATATAAAGCCCAATCTTCACACTGAGGATAGCCCTCATTGTACTGTGTGGCAGCACCACTGGGCTAAATGGGATAAAGATCTTGAACAGTTCTACCAATGTGAAACTTGGCATCCATGAGGCAGTATGGGCAGTCAGATCCGTAGCTTTATGGCCAGCATGGTCACCTCCCTGCCCCGCACTGTTTGAAGGAGGAGTGTGGAAGGGCATGCTAGGAGCCGCAGCAGGCATGCCTAAAAATGAGAAAACAACCTGGTAAAGCTACGCCACGTCTAATAGAAGAAGCAGCCAATGATAGACAGACCTAAGTGACTGCATAAACAATAATAGAAACATAGAATCCCCATAGTTTGGAAGAAGGTCATTCAGCCCATCAAGTCCATATCGAATGTCCGAATGGCAGCCCACCCAGACTAACAACCCTAAACCTATGGCTAATCCACCTAACCTGCACATTACTGGATTGTGGGAGGAAAATGGAGCACCTGGGAGGAAGCCAATAGACATGGGGAGCACGTGCCAACTCAACAAGAACCCAGGCCCCTGGCGCTGTGAGGCAACTGTGTTACCCACTAAGCCACCAGGCCGCCCCTAGTGGATCCATGGGTCACATCTAAGCTCTGCAGTCTTGCCATATCCAGCCAAGGAAGGTGGTGGATAATTAGACAACTAATAATCACGTCAATTTAAAAAGAAGGCTGGTATTTGTAACCATCTTCAGCCAGAAGTGACTAGTGGATGATCCATCACGGTCTCCTCTTCAGTTCCTGAACTTCACAGAGGTCAGTCTTTAGGCATTCAAAATTATTCCACATCATTCCAAGTAACAATTAAATAGAACATGACAGTGAACAGGCTTTGAAGCCTACCACCATTCCTGCAATAGTCAAAACTGGAGCACCAGAATTAACCAAATCCCTTGCCAAGCTGTTCATTCTGGCTGGAACACTGGTATCGATTTGACAATGTGGAAGATTGCCGATATGTCCTATCCACAAGAAACAGGACAATACACATCCAACCATTAAAACCCCAGATTATTCCCAAGCATCAGTGTGACAGAAAGAGTTGTCAACAGTCCATTCAAGTGATATTGCTCAGTAATACCCTGCTCAGTAATGTCCAGTTTGGAGTTTGCCAGGGCTACACAGCTCCTAATCTTGGAATAGCCTTGGTTAAAATGTGAGCAAAGAGCTGAACTTCAAAGGTGAGACAAGAGTGACTACTCCTGATCAAGTATGGAATCAAGATACCGAAGTAAAACGAGACCCAAAAAGAATGGGGTGGGGTGGAGCTCCTATTGGTTGGTTATACCTAGTACAAAGGAAGATGGTTACAGTTATTGAAAGACAATCATCTAAAAAGAAAATGAGACATCAACCTACTGAAGCTACAAAACAGGACTGCCTGCATGCCAAACAGCATAAACAAGTGACAGAGGACTAAGCCGCAACCAATATTTCACAACCGATAGATCAGATTTAAGCTTTGCAGTCCTGCCACGTCCAGCCGTGAATGGTTGTGGGTAATTAAACAACTCACTGCAGGACAAAGCACCATAAATATACACCCCATCCTCAATAATGGGCCAGGCCAGGACAAAATTGCAAGAGATAAGGATGAAGTGTTGGCACCTATTTTCAGCCACAAGTGCCAAGTGGATGATCCATCTCGGCTTCCTCCAGTGCTCCCAGCAGCCCAGATACCAGTCTTCAGCCGATTCAATTCCACGTGATATCAAGGAACACAGTTGGAAGCACTGAATACTGCCAAGGTTATGGGCCCTGACAACATTCATGTAATAGCTCTGAAGACTTGTGCTCCAGAACTTGCTGCACCTCTACACAAACTGTTCCCGTATAGCCACCACACTGGCATATACCCAAAATGCTGGTCAAATCCAACCTGGCCAATAACCACCCTAACAGTCTACTCTTGTTGATCAGTAAGGTGATAAAGGGTGTCATTAACATGCTGTCTAACAGTACCTGCTCATCATAACCTGCTCACTGATACCCAGCTTGGATGCCACGTCACTCAGCTCATTACAGCCATGGTTAAAACATGAAAAAAGTGCTAAATTCCCTTGAAGATGCCCTTGACATCTTAACCACATTCGACCAAGGGTGGTAACATGCAGCCATAGTAAGTAACTGAGAATCGGGAGAAAGCTCTCGGCTGGTTGGAGTCATATCTGGCACCTTGGAAGATTACTGTGATTGCTGGAGGCCAGTAATCTCCGCTCCAGGACGTCTCTGCAGGTGCAGTATTCTAAGCCCAACCATTTCCAGTTGCTTCATCAAAAATCTTTCCTCTATTATAAGTTCATAAGTGGGGATGTTTGCTGATGATTGCATAATGTTCAGTGTTATTTGCAACTCATCAGATACTGAAGACGACCTGGACAATACCCAGGCTTAGGCTGATAAGTGGCAAATATAACATTCGCACCACACAAATACCAGACAATGGCCACCTTCAATCAGGGACAATTTATCTGTTGCATCTTGACATTCAATCATGTTATTATTGCTGAATCTCCTACTATTACCAACTTGGGGTTACTACAGACCAGAAACTGATCAGAACAAGCCATATAAATACAGCAGCTACAAGAGGCTATGAATCCTGCAGCGAGTAACTCACGTCATGACTCCCCGAGCCTGTACACCATCTTCAAGATTTTCAGCGTTATGATGAAACACTTGCCTGGATGCGCACAATTTCAACACCCAAGAAGCCTGATGCCACCCAAGAAGCCTGATGCCACCCAAGACGAAGCAACTCAGTTGATCAACACCATATCCACAAAGATTAACTCCTTCCACCACCAATGGATATTAGCTGCTACATGAACAACCTACAAGAAACACTGCAGAAATTCAAAGATCATTCGTATCTTCCGAACCCACAAATATTTCCATCGAGAAGGACAAGGACAGCAGATACAAATCTTCTCAAAACTCGCTAGATACAGCACTATCTACAAGCTCTCTTCCAAGCCACTCATAATCCTAACTTTGAAATATAACACGTTTCTCCAGTGCCACTGGACAAAAATGCTAGAATTCCCACCCTATCAGCATGTGGGTCTATCTTCAATGGACTGCAATAGTTCAAGAAGGGAGTTGACCACCACCTTCTCAAAGGCAATTAGGAATAGGCAATAAATCCTAGGCTGCCAGTGATGCTCACATCCCACAAACAAGCAAAATTTACTTAAAAATCTCAGCCTTAAACATCATTCCAGAAGTTCCTCAGTGTAGTTCCCTGGATTCAACTATCTTCAGCTGTTGCATCATTGACCTACCTTCCATCAAAGAGTCAGAAGTGACAATATTTGCTCATGTGTGCACAACATTCAGCTGATTTCATGTCTCCTCAGATACTGAAGTAGACATTGTCCTTATAATCACAGGAAGTATTACCATAAATGTCAACTAACATTCACACCATAAAAGCGTCAAGCAATAAACATCCCCAACAAGCGTAAAACTAGCCTTTGCCCTGAGACATTTAATCGTATTACTATCCTGGATCTCCCTTTATCAACATCCTAGAGGTTGTCATTGACAAGAAATTGAATTGGATTAGTCACATAAATACAGGCTATAAATGCAGGTCAAAGAACTAGGAATTCAAAAGGTAGGTGATCTACCTCAGCATTTTCCCCAAAGAATGTCCACCATTTACAAGGCACAAGTCCAGGGTTAGATAGAATACTCTCTACTTGCCTGGATGAGTGTAAATTCAACACTAAAAAGGCATTGTATCATCCCTGTCAAAATGGCCTATTTGACCTATTACACACCACTGGAGCAGGTGAGGCTCAAAACCAGGCATCCTTGGCACCCCATCGACACCTTTCAACACCGATACACAGTGGCAGCAATGTATACAATCTACATTATGCATAGCAGCAACTCTCACAGGCTCCTCTGAGTGCCATTTCCAAACCTGCAACTCTACAACCTAGAAGCAGATGCACGGGAACACCACCACCTGCAGGGTCCCTTCCAAACCATTCATGATCGTGACCTGTAAGTATATAACCATTCCCATCACTGGGTTAAAATCCTAGAACTTCCTTCCAAACAGCACTCTGTGTATGCCCGCATCATATGGATTGCAGTGGACCTTTGGAGATGTAGAGGAAAATAACTAATTTTTAGAGCATTGTTGATCTGCAGCATTCTCTTTCCTAATAAGCAGTGGTCATTGATTAATTTTAAGACAGATTTAGATTCCTGATTGACAAGTCGATCAAAGGGCATACGCAAAAATGGAGGAGAGTTCACAATAGAACAGGTATGATCATATAAGACGCCTGAAGAGCCAAACGGCCTACTCTGAATGATTCAAATGTGCAAGGCAACTGAGCATGGCCTTTCAAGGGAAATTAAGGAAAGCAATAAATGTTAGCCTAGCCAACTAATATGTTTGAGATCTGAGAACAATGTGTTAAGATTATTAACTTATATTACTCTTTATAAATTGGTTAGTAGCAAACTTTACTTACTGCCTTTGCAAATCTTCTAATTTCATGTTAGACTCTCAATTTAGCCAAGTGCCTCAGCAAGGTTTTAATTTTCATCCCTCCTCCCCTTTCTAATCCCTTCAAATTTGAAGACTTTATTTACTCTAGCTTAAAAAAGCCAATTACGTTCTGTCCTGCAATCAGTCTGGTTACTAAGAGGCCCTACTTCAAGTTTACCCCTGAAAGTCACCAAACTAAGTCTTCACTGCTAGTGCATATATTTGAATTGTTGAATTTATTTAGATGATCCAGACTACACTTTTTTTTTAAAAAATCAAGCACAATGCTTATATCGGGAAGGAAAAGTCACCATTTATGAAAAGCACCAGAGGGGAAAATGTTTTCATGGAGGAGTTAAATTACATTGCTGTGTTCCATTTTGCAAAATTAAATTGGGAAAAAAAACTTACTTCCTAATGTTCTAACTAAGGAATGTGCTGGTAATAAATCAAGGCCTATCCTATGACACCAACAACACATGAACAAATATATTTTGAAAAATCTTTAAAAAGGACAAACACAAAGCCAGAGATAATGGGAACTGCAGATGCTGGAGAATCCGAGATAACAAAGCATAGAGCTGGATGAACACAGCAGGCCAAGCAGCATCTTAGGAGCACAAAAGCTGATGTTTTGAGCCTAGACCCTGCATAGCCAAAAACCTGTTTTCCATTTTTTTTAAGTGCCTAATTTACGCATTTTAGGTTTTTGCCACCCAAACCATACTACAAATAAAATTGGGCCACTTCAATTTAAAATGCACATACAGGTTTCATAATTGTGTAACATAAATTTTGTGTGTGACTTAACACGACAAAAACAAGTTCTATTCCTAGGAAAAATTTACATAAATGCCAATAGACAGCTGAAAACATAAACACATATAGATGAGGGCATGGTTTTTCAGGGAGCTGGAGAGAAAAATAAAGCATCATAACAGCCAGAACAGTCTAGCACGGTGGAAAATGGTTCTCAATTTCAATTATATCACTTATAGTAAATAGAGGAAAAATGAGCTTAGAGGAAAAACTGCCTAATACAAAACTTAGAAAAATTAAGATGTTCATGCAACTGCAGTTTGTGGCAACAGACATAAATTAGATATATTAGTCCTGTATTCAGGCACACCTCTTTTTGTGCCATTTACTAAAGATTTCTTTTTGATTTGTTAATGGGATATGGGCATTGTTTGCTAGACCTACACTTAGTGCATACCTAACTGCCCTCAGGAAGGTGGTGGTGAGCTGCTTTCTTGAACTGCTGCAGTTCCTGAGACATAAGGACACTGACAATGCCAATAGAAAAGGAGCTCCAGGATTCTGACTCAGTGATAATGAAGGAACCGTGATATAGTTCCAAGTCAGGATGGCTTGTCGCTTGGAGGCAAAGTTGTAGATGGCCGCATTCACATCCACCTGCTGTGGCTATTCTTCTAGGTGATAGAGTTTGCAGGTTGGTAGGTGCTGTCAATAAAGTCTTAGTAAATTACTACACAGCAATTTGTAGATGATACAGACTTCTGCCACTGCATCAGTGTTGAAGGAACTGATCACTGAAGTTGGTGGATGTGGTGACAATCAAGTAAGCTGCTTTGTCCTGCATGCTGTTGAATTTTTTCAGTCTCATTGAGGTGGACTCACCTAGGCAAGTGGACAGCATCCCATCTCATTCTTGAGTTGTACTAGTAGATGGCATACAAATATTGAAGGGAAAGCAGATGAGTTACTTGACATAATATTCCTAGCCACTGACCTGCTCTTATATTTAGGCTATCAGTCTAGTTTAGTTTCAGGTCAATGCTAATACCAAGGACGTTAAGGGTGTGGGATTCAACAACAGTAATGCCTTTGAGCACTATCAGGCAATAGTTAAATTCACTCTTGCTGGAGCTGGTCATTGCCTGTCATTTTAATAATTTACTAAACAAGAAGTTGTCTCATTTCACTCCAGTTACACATTTTTGATTCTTTTGGAAGCAAAGCTCATTTCCTGTTCATTGACACTTTTGGACTTTTAGTTGTTGGATTCCCTCCAACAACTTGCCCACCATTGATGTCAAGCTCACCAGTGTATTGTTCCCTGGCTTTTCCTTACCACCTTTCTTAAATAGTGGCACCACGTTAGCCAAGGACCAATGATTTGGCCCCCACCTGTGGCTATCGATGACACAAATATCTCACAGCAAGGGGCCAAGCAATCACCTTCCTAACTTCCCAGAGTTCTAGGAAACACCTGATCAGGTCTGGGGATTCATCTACTTTTTATGCATTAAGTCATCCAGCACCCCTTCCTCTGTTATAAGGACATTTTTCAAATGGTGCTATTTATTTCCCCACGTTCTCTGTCTTCCATATCCTTCTCTGTTGTAAACACTGATGCCAAACACTCGTTTAGTATCTCCCCCATCTCCTGCGGCTCCATGCATAAGCAGCCTTGCTGATCTTTAAGGAGCTATATTCTCTCTCTAGTTATTCTTTTGTCCTTAATGTATTTGTCAAATCCCTTTGGATTCTCCTTAACCTTATGTGCAAAAGCTATGCCATATTCCCTCCTGATTTCCCTCCTAAGTGTACTACTTAAGTAGTTTATACACATCTAGGGATTCCCTCAATCTCTGCTGTCTATACCTGACCAAAACCTCAATTTCTCTCATCATCCAGCATTCCCTACACCTACCAGCTTTGCCCTTCACCCCAACAGGAACATATAGTCCCTGGACTCTCATTACGTCTTTTTTTGAAGGAGTCCCATTTTTCCACCATCCCTTCAACTGCAAACCTCTGTTCCCAACAACTTTTGAAAGCCTAGGCCCGAAACGTCAGCTTTTGTGTTCCTAAGATCCTGCTTGGCCTGCTGTGTTCATCCAGCCCCACACTTTGTTAACTTTTGAAAGCTCTTGCCTAATACTATCAATATTGGCCTTTAACTTCTAGATCACTATTTTAAAACTAATAGAATTATGGTTGTTGGTCTCAAAATGCTCCCCCACTGAGACAGTCACCTGCCCTGCCTCAGTTTCCAACAGTATGTCAAGTTTTGCATCTTCTCCAGTAGGTACATCCACATACTGAATCCGTAAATTTTCTTGTACACACGTAACAAATTCCTCTCCATCCAAGCCCTTAACACTAGGGCAATAACAACTTATGTTCAGAAATCCCCTAACATTAGATTAGATTAGATTCCCTACTGTGTGGAAACAGGTCCTTTGGCCCAACAAGTCCACACCGCCCATTGGAGCATCCCACCCAGATCCATCCACCTATAGCCTACAAACCCCTGAACACTACGGGCAATTTAGCATGGCCGATCCACCTAGCCTGCACATCTTTGGACTGTGGGAGGAAACCGGAGCACCCAGAGGAAACTCACACAGACACGGGGAGAACGTGCAAACTCCACACAGTCAGTTACCTGTGGCTGGAATCAAACCCAGGTCCCTGGCGCTGTGAGGCTGCAGTGCTAACCACTGAGCCACCATGCTGCCCATAACCACTCTACTATTCTTACAGAAAACTGAGATCTTATAAATTTGTTTCTCAGTTTTCCACTGACTACTGATGGGGGGGAGGCGGGGTCCAGGGGACACTACATAGTAAAATCCCAATAAGGCGATCATTCCTTTCTTATTTCTCAGTTCTACCCAAATAACTGGACATATTACCAGGAATATGCTCCCTAAGTACAGCCGTAATATTATCCCTGCCACCTCCTGACCCCCTTTCTATCCTTCCTATACCCTGAAACAGTAAGCTGCCCAGCACCCATCTCGAGCAATGCCTCTGTGATCACTGTGATATCCCAGTCCCACGTTCTCAACCATGCCCTCAGTTCATCTATCTTACCTGTTAGGTTCTTTGCACTGAAATTTTAATTTTCCAGTCATACCTCGCTCTCTGCTTTGTTCTTGCCTGCCCGGACTGTTTGACTTCCCCCTTTTTCCCCCCAAACGTACCGGTCTCAAACTGATCTCTTTCCTCACTATCTTGCCGAGTCCCACCCTACCACCTTACTAGTTTAAGTTCTGCTGAGCAGCTCTAGGAAATCTCTCTGCAAGTGTATTAGTGCCCTGTCAATTCAGGTGCAATTTGTCCTTCTCACACAGGTCACTTCTGCCCTAGAAGAAACTCCAATGATCCAAAAAATGTGAATCCTTCTCCCATGTACCAGTTCCTCAGACATGCATTCTTCTGCTCTATCCTCCTATTCCTACCCTCACTAGTTCACGGAACTGGGAGTAATCCAGATATTACCACCGTTGAGGGCCTCCTTTTCAAATTCCTGCTTAACTTCCTGTATTCTCTCCTCAGGATCTCATCATTATCCCTTCCTGGATCTTTAGATCAATATGCGCAACTTCTGCTGTATCTACTTCCCTTTGAGAATATTCTGCAACTGCTCTGAGATATCCTTGATCCTGGCACCAGGGAGGCAACATGCCGTTCTGATTTCTCACTGTCAGCTGCAGGAAAGTCTGCCTGTGACTTCAACTAGAAAGTCCCCTATCACAACTTGCTTGGAACATTACGTACCCCCCATTATATCAGAGCCAGTCTCAGTACCAGAAACCTGGCCATCTGTGCTACATTCTCCTGAAAGTTCATCATCCCCTACATTTTCCAAAACAGCATATTTGCTTGAGATGAGGTTGGCCACAGGAGACTCCTGCACAATCTGTCTCTCTTCTCTATCTTTCCTGGAGGTCACCCATCTATCTGACTGTACCTGTGATTTTTCTCCCTTCCTACAAATGCCATCCATCACAGCCCCTAGCTCCTGTAAATTCCTCAGTGCCGCTCCAACCAATCTATGTGATTCATAAACAAACACACATCCTGCAGACATCATCAATAACACGAAAACTCTCCCCAACTCCTATATCCAACAAGAAGAACACATCACTCTATTAAGGACCATCATTGAACCTTTCCAATCTACATTCCCAGAAAATAGCAGTTTTACTGCTCTAAATCCACTGCTGCATGCTAACTTAGTACCTATCCCAATAAACAAGTACTCAAAAAAGAACCCATTCTACTCACGATTATAGTTTTACAAAATGAACAGCAAGATTACACATTAAAAAGCTATTTGGCTGTTCCCCTGCTGTGATCTCTCCCACACAGGTTTCTCCAAGTTCAGCTGTGAATTTTGCTGTTTGTTAATCTTTCTTAGACAAACTCTGACGTCCAAAGATACTTGAAAATCAAACAGCAGACACAGTAGCTCTGCAGATTCACTGCTGGGTCACACAACATTGTAGGTTTCTTTCCCCATCTGAATCACTTCTCAAGTGGTTACTACTTTTGTCTGTCTTCTTCCTTTTTGAAAGTTTAGATGTCCACCCTGCCAAGTTCCAAAACAATGCAACAGCTTATAGAACAGTAAGTACTGCTCTCAGAATTGCAGGAAATCAGCTCCAATACTTAGAATATCTCAAAAAGGAGCAGGTCTTACAGCCACAAATTTTTCCCATCCTCCATCTTGGATGTTGAAAAGAGATTTACATTTGTTCTTTAACTCAAATCTTAACTTTAGCAAAGAATCTTTCAACAATTATTCAATCTTTTATCTATGAGAACACACATCAAATCAATTAGAATCTCTACTCTTTGCTATATTTTAGGAACTCTGATCTGAAGCATTCTTACCCTGGTTCTCAACAACACATCCAATGTTGTCACTGTCCTCGATCATCTCTTCAATTTTTCTTACTCATGACATCCTCCTCTTCTCTTTGCAAATTTGCTCAGATTCACTTAATTAATCACTTGGTACGACAGAACTTGAATATTGCTGAATAGATACGTTGCTGAAGCTTTTCATCTTGGAATTCATCAGAACAAATGCAAAGATCTCCTCCACAAATCATTTAAGTCGATACAGTACTGTGAAGGCCGATTTGCAATCTCAAACTCCCTTCAGATTTAACCCAATGTGGAGCTGGAAGAACACACCAGGTCAGGCAGAAGAGGAACAAGAAGGTCGACACTGAGTCAGGGCCCTGTATAATGCAACCTGACCCACTGGGTTTCTCCAGCTCCACACTGTGTTGACTCTGACTCCAGCATCTGGAGTTCTTGCTATCTCTGGCTTCCTTCAGATTGCACAGCATTAATGCAAAGACTAATTCATGCATAAATCTCCTGCATACTATTTAAAAGAAAGAATTCATAAGAAATTTTACGTAGTTTTTATTGTCAGTGGCTTGAGTGACTATATTAAAACAAGAATACCATATGGTTTCATTGCTGCAGTGTACCTGGCTACTTTGCTTTCAATATTCTTTCTCGGCTATCTTCTTCAGTTTCAAGATTTTCCTCTTTTTCTCATAGTGAAGTTTGGCTTTTTCTTTACGCTTCTCTTTGACAGCAGCTATGACTCCTTGGTATTTCCAGTCAACTTAATGAGCAAAGCAACCAGCGAGAGCAACTCTAACATCTAGAAAAATGGATTAATTGTACTGAAAAACCATCAGCTCCAAGTTACTCACCACGCTAGCACGAACACATACCACTGATTTCTCATTGTCCCAGTTCAAAATTCTGCAATTTCAATTTTGGCAGCATTGTAGAGGCACATTGACCATTCAAGAATTGAGTTCAACATCACCTTCAAGGGCAACTAGAGCCAAGAAAAAAAACACCAGCCTTGCCAGCAATGCCCATGTTGCAAAAATTAATTTTTAGACAGGACTCCCTTTAGAGGATAATATTGGCTTTCTTAGATGTTGTGTACAAATATAAAGTCTTACGGTCATGATAATTTCCTTCACCTCACATAATATTTGAACTGAAAAAAATCAATATTTCTGCTTTACATGTACATTTCTTTACATCAAGAAAGAACAATGAAAGAAAGCAAACTGAAAGACCCTATTTCTTACTCAGCTTTTGAATCTATTTCAACACAGAACTGTTAGGGCTTTTGCAGTAAAATATAATTTACAACTTAGCCATTAAACATTCAGCTGTTATCACAGACTTTTGTTGTACTTTAAAATCTACAATATCCCTTTCTGCTATTAATTCCTGAAAAGCATCAAATTTGAAAGTACTTTTATCTAAGGATAGCAAATAGAGTCATACAGCACGGTAACAGACCTTTTGGACAAACTCATCCATGCTGACCAGGTTTCTCAAAATATAATTAGTCCAATAAAAACCAGAAGAACTGTGGATGCTGTAAATCAGGAACAAAAACAAAGTTGCTAGAAAAGCTCAGCAGGTCTGGCAGCATCTGTGAAGAAAAAAACAGAGTTAGCGTTTCGGGTCCAATGACCCTTCCTCAAAACTGGTATTTTTCTTCATAGATGCTTGTTGGACTATCATCTGATCCGAGCCAGAATTAATATTAATGTTGCACCACAACAGTAGAGACAACAGAAGCAGTTCCATAAAAAGTTCACCGTTGAGGCATTCAAAGATCCATTAAAACAAAAGGCTCATACATCCAACTCCTCTCCACAAACCGAGTGATACTTAGTGACACCAAGTCACAGGATCCCAATAGCCTCTGGTCCACCCTCAAGTCTATCATCAATTCCCGAGGAAACCGGCTGGTAACACCAAGACTGGTTTGATAAGATTGATCAGGAGATCCAAGAACTGTTAAACTGGATGTGCGTGGCATTTCTGAGTGCAAAACAACAGCTGTCCCCAGAACAGAAAAGGCAGGCTTGCAGGCAGCTGAAGGCCAAAGTTCAACAACCTAACATAAAGAACAGGTAATGGGTGGAGAAAGCACTCGAGGCCCAGCAAATGGCTGACAACCATATAGGCAGGGTTTCTTCTCTACTGTCAAGACCACTTGTGCGTCAAACATCCAACGTCCTACACCCCACTGCTGACCAAGAATGGGAGTAACTCTTATTAAAAAAATAAAGAAGCCCTCAAACAGTCGGGGGGGGGGAGCAGTTCAGAGACATCCTCAACCAGGTCTCTGCCATCGATCCAAGCTTCCTTGAATGAATCCCAGAGCAAATTACACATCATGAGCTCAGGAATAGCCCAGCCCCACACAAAGTGGAGAAGGTCATCCATCAGCTTAAGAATAACAAGGCTGCTGGAGAAGATTGTATCCCCACTGAGACACTGAAGTTAACATTCAAGTAGATGGCCAACAGGTAGATCTTAAGGAAGATTTAAAGGGAGAATGACACCGGGTCAGGACGGAATTATATTCTTTGCGTCTAATTTTGCTTCATAAACCTTCTGGTGGTGAGCCTTGTGACATTTTATAGAAAAGTGTCTGCATTAGAACACAGAACATTACAGCACAGTACAGGCCCTTTGGCCCTCGATGTTGTGCCAACCTGTCATACCGATCTCAAGCCCATCAAACCTACGCTATTCCATGCACGTCCATATGCTTGTCCAATGACGACTTAAATGTACCTAAAGTTGGCAAATCTACTACCGTTGCAGGCAAGGCGTTCCATTCCCTTACTACTCTGAGTAAAGAAACTACCTCAGACATCTGTCCTATATCTTTCACCCCTCAATTTAAAGCTATGCCCCCTCGTGCTCACCGTCACCATCCTAGGAAAAAGGCTCTCCCTATCCACCCTATATAACCCTCTGATTATTTTATGTTTCAATTAAGTCATCTCTCAACCTTCTTCTCACTAATGAAAACAGCCTCAAGTCCCTCAGCCTTTCCTCGTAAGACCTTCCCTCCATACCAGGCAACATCCTAGTAAATCTCCTCTGCACCCTTTCCAAAGCTTCCACATCCTTCTTATAATGCGGTGACCAGAACTGTACATGATACGCCAAGTGCGGCCCCACCAGAGTTTTGTACAGCTTCACCATAACCTCTTGGTTCCGGAACTCGATCCCTCTATTAATAAAAGCTAAGACACTGTATGCATTCTTAACAGCCCTTCAACCTGGGTGGCAACTTTCAACTTTCATTGTGACACAGGATCTGGCAAATATAGACTGAATACAGGTGCACAAATTCCCTGGGCCTGAGATGCATCACAGGCTGCTACAGGAGGAAGAGAGGAGATTTCTGGGACACTGGCAGAGACATATGGGTGGCCCAGAAGGGAAGAGCCCATGTGATCTATGGCAAACTAGATTCAAAATTGGCGGATATTTGAGATATACGTGAGAATCTGTTCCCCATGGCAGACGGATTTAAGACCATACAGGGTTTAAGTTTAAGGAGAGGAGCAAGTGGTTCAGAGGAGCTATGAGAAGGAATTTTTTCACACGGAGGACAACAAATAAATGAGATAACAGGGTATGGAGCTAGATTCTTCAGAATAAGGGTCCAGACCTGAAATGTCAGCTTTCCTGCTCCTCTGATGCTACCTGGCCTGCTGTGTTCGTCCAGCTCCACACCTTGTTATCTCAGACTCCAGCACTGGCAGTTCCTACTATCTCTGAGATATGTCGACTGTGCTGCCTGAGGGTGGTAGAGGCAGATACACACACAACATTTAAGCACCTGGGTGAGGACTTAAAATGCCAGAGCATATTGGGCTATTGATGTGTTGCCAAATGGAATTAGAGTAGTTTGATGTTTGTTGATCAACACAGATATGGTAGGTCCAAGAGCCTGTTTCTATGCAGTATGACTCTATGAGAATATCCCTTCAGCTGTTCACAACAAGCAAGGTACTGAACGTACCAGGCAGTGCTTGCAAAACTCGCAATAGAGTCCAACATTCAGTACGGTTCCTGTAATATTTGTTGCATAATCCTGAACTTGCAAAGAATTACACTGAAACAATTGCCAGTCGAGCTCAGAATGTGGTGCAGTTGCACACAGTAGAAGCTACATATATAATTACACATGGCCCTGATCTGTGCAAACAAAAAGAACATGGATAGCACTGTTTTGACTCAACAAAACAGCTGACAGCCATTTGTGGTTCATTTTTCAGAGCAATATATTGACCAGAGTCAATTTGCCTGGTTTAAAATGTAAACAAAACCTGGCAATTAGCTTCCAATTATATTATCTGGTGCATCATCCATAGTAACACCACTAAGGTCAAATTAACAACGAATCAGCATTTCTCTTTCAAACATGTCATGTTGGTTTTCTTGCAAATTGTCCCAACAAGTGCAAGATGAAAATCTTTGACGGAAAACAAACTGTCAACAACACTGACTCTATACTACTGTTTTTAAACATTCACTTTTAGAATGTGGGCTTCACTGGCATGGCCAGCATTCATGCCAAATCCTGGACTGGTAGTGCACAATAATTTTTAAAACACTGCTGTCTGTTTTGTGTGGGTAATCTCTCAGCTCTTAGTGGATTTTGACCCAGCAATGAAATATATTGCCCCCTTTTTCAAAGTCAGAATAGAATGACTTAGATGGGACAAGAAAGAAAAGAAAGAACTGTAGACGCTGGAAATTGGAAACAAAAACAAGAATTGCTAGAAAAACTTAGGTCTGGCAGCATCTGTGGAGAGGAAGCAGAGTTAACGGGCAGGTGATGCACCTTCTGTGAGTGCATGGGAAGGTGTCATGGAGATGTGGACCAAGGTGTCCCTAAGTAAACAGTCCCTGAAGTAGACTGATGAAGAAGTGTCTGTTGATGGCATCCAACTGGAAGTGGCAGAAATGGTGGCTGATCATCCTCTAGATGTGAATGCTAGTGGGTGGTAAATGAGGGCCAATGGACCCTATCACTATTGTGGGAGGAAAGAGAAGGGGAGAGGGCAAAAATGCGGGAGAAGTGTCGGACACGACTAAGGAATCCTCAGTTGGAAGCCCCTTGACTTAGACTGAATCTTGCAGTTGGTGGTATTTCCACACATCTGCTGCTCTTTTTCTTCTAGGTAGAAGAGTTACCCGCTTTGAGAGGTACTATTGAAGTTGCTGCAGTGTATTTTATAACTGTTGAAGGGGTGTGACCTTGAAATTACGGAATATGGCAATTGACAGCTGTGGAAAAGGGGCGCTTGGTTTACCTTTCTCCAACTACTTTAGGTAACGAAGGATCTGTCAGAATAAAAGTATACCTCCGCATTTCTGAAGGAACCCTAATCAGAATCATTTGTCAGAAACTTGAGTCCTTTTGATGCATACAAAAAGGAGGAGCAGAGTGGCAATTAATTGTTGAAGCAACATGAGAATTCGAACAGCCAACTCTAGGTAAAAACAAAAAGATAGAAATATTTAGCAGGCCAGGTTACATCCACAGAGAGACACAGACTATTGGGCTAGATATTCAGATGGGCAATTAATTGATCAACATGAGGCAGCAACACAAGATGACCAGTAATTGTTTACAGAAACAACTATGGCCAAACATTGCCTGAGAAGCAGCAAGTTAAACCACTTGCATAAAAACATATCTGGCCATGCTCAAAGACACTTCTATCAAATAGGAAGAAGTCGGCCCAAAGCAAAACCATACAGTATCTTAATGCTGTATCAGAGATAATGGGAATTGCAGATGCTAGAGAATCCAAGATAACAAAGTGTGGATGAACACAGCAGCTTTAGTGCTCCCAAGGTGCTGCTTGGCCTGCTGTGTTCATCTAGCTCCACACTTTGTTATTAGTATCTTAATGCAACAACTTCAAGTTTAAAATTTATAGATTTTAAGATATAATGTCGCAAGGCTCTCCCCAGGAAGTTTATAAAGCAAAATTAGACATGGAGTAATATAAGTTAACATTCAAGTAGATGGTGAACAGGCAGATCTTAAGGAAGATTTAAAGGGAGAATGACACCAAGTCAGGCGGGAATTGCACAGCTCAAGACCCAGGTAACTAAAGGCATGACTACAGCTAGAGGATTAAATAAAATTGGGGTGCTCGCGGCCAGAAGTTAACACATCTTGAAAAGCCGCCTGGAAGAGAAGCGAAACAGAAAGGCAATGGAAAGATTTGAAAAACAAGTATGATAAATTTTAAAATCCAGATGTTATTCACAATTAGCCCACTAATTGGGGTGAGTAAGGCAATAGGCAGAATTTTAGATCAAGTCCTCTTGGTGACCTTCTGACAGAGAGAAGGATGGCGAACGAAGATGTATGGATGGACAGAGAACACTGCAGGAATTCTTCAGGGTAATGACTTGGGGTGGGGATGACTTGTCAACAATTACAACTATCTGCCTTTATGCTAGGTATGATTTGACATTCTCTCTCACTCTGCACACACACCCAAGTTCCACTTTGTCAGTTAAATGCCAATAATGTAGGTTTACTTCAACAGCTTTGTCTTAATTCAGCGACTTCTGGAGCTTGAGATCTTCTCAGGGCTGTGGTCTTTGTTGCATTCAAAGCACTCAGCAATTTCTTACGATCACGTATGGTGAACAAGTTGGCTGACGTCTGGCATTTGTGACATTTTTGTTCTTAACAGGAGGCATAGGTAGATTAACTGTTCAGCCCTTCTGGATGAAGAAGTTACAAATATTCCAGTCTTGTCTTTCACATTCACATAACAGAGTCCATCAATACTGAAGATGGGAATGTTCATAGAAGATCTTCCACCTACCAGTTGTCCACTATTATTAACTGGATGTTCCAACCTGCTGGTCTGTGATCTTATATTTTGGTTGAGATTACTGAGCTATTTCTATAATGTGCTATTCCACTGTTTAACATGCACATGGTCTTGTACTTTCACATCATTGGGTTGGTATGTACGTTACTCTATCTGGCACACTCTCCACAACTCAAAACAAGATTGTTTCATTGGTATGATGGTAATGGCAGATGAGAAATTTGCCAGACCGCAAGGTTACAAATTATGGTGGAATACAATTTTTCTGCTGTTGGCAAAATCTAATCTGAATGACATGATGTTGGTGCCACACAAGGCACGCACAACATGAAGATAGAGGTTAGAGACAAAAAAAAAATACTGCAGATGCTGGAATCCAAGATAGACAAACAGGAGTCTCGAAGAACACAGCAGGCCAGGCAGCATCTGGAGGAAAGGTTCAGTCAATATTTCAGGTATTACCCTTCTTTCGGGCTGGATGTGGGGATAAGGGGTGCTGCAGATAAAAGGCAGGGGTGGGGGGGGGTAGAAAAGGAGTGGAGGCAGAATGGTGGTGATAAGTGGACACTGGTGGTAAGTGTGACCTGGCTGGATGATGGAAGGGAGGAGTCTGGTTGGTAGCTGGACGAGAGGGTCATATGGTAGAATGGAAGGGAGGTGGTGGGGTTGGAAAGGGAGGCAGGGAATGGGTGGGTTGGTTATTTGAAATTGGGGAACTTAATGTTCAGTCCATCTGGTTATAGGGTGCCCAGGTGTAAGGTAAGGTGTTGTTCTTCAAATCTACATTCTGAGTCACTGCAATACTGGAGGAGCCAGAGGATGGAGGAGAGGGGATGGGGCAGGAAGTTGAAATGGGCAGTGACTGGAAGGTTTGCTCGGCCATTATGGGTCAAGCAGAAATACTGGGTGAAAGGGTCACCTAGTCTACATTTGGTCTCACCGATGTCCACAAGACCACATAAAGGAGCACTGGATGCAATAGATTAGGTTGGAGATGAAGCTCTGTCTCACTTGGAAGGCTGTTTAGAGCCATGAAGAGAGGTGTGGAGGGTGGCACAAACTAAGGAGTGGTGAAGAGAACGGTCCTTGAGGAAGGCAAAAAGGGGTGGGGAGTAGAAGATGTTATGCGTCGTGTGATCTATTTGGAGTTGGCAGAAGTGTTGAGTATGATATGTTGGACGTGGAGGATGGTAGGGTGGAAACAGAGGACAAGGGGTACCCTATCTTTACTAAGTGTGGGGGGGGGGGTTGGTGGTTAAGAGCTGTGGAGCAGGGAAAAGAGGAGGCACAAAGGAGGGCTGTCTGGAATGACAGACGTGGCAGGGAGGGGGAGAAAAAAGGATTGTTCTTTGAAAAAGGTGGGCATCTGGGATGCTTGGGAGTGGAACATCTCAGAGTAGCTGTGACAGAGACGGAAGAATTGGGAAAACGGGAGAGAGTTTTTACAGGATACAGGGTAGAAGATGGCAAGGTGTAGAGCTGGATGAGCACAACAGGCCAAGCAGCATCAGAGGAGCAGGAAGGCTGACATTTCAGGCCTAGACCCTTCTTCAGAAATGGGAGAGGGAAGGGGGTTCTGAAATAAATAGGGACAGAGGGGAGGCAGATAGAAGATGGACAGAGGAGAAGATAGGTGGAGAGGAGACGGACAGGTAGAGGAGGTGGGGATGGAGCCAGTAATGGTGAGTGTAGGTGGTGAGTTAGAGAGGAGATAGGTCAGTCCAGGGAGGACAAACAGGTCAAAGGGGGCTGGATGAGGTTAGCAGGTAGACCTGAGATGGGGGTGGGGCTTGAGGTGGGAGGAGGGAATAGCTGGGAGGAAGGACAAGTTGGCGAGGCGGGGACGAGCTGGGCTGGTTTTGGAATGTAGTGGGGTGGGGAGATTTTGAAGTTTGTGAAGTCCACATTGATACCATTGGGCTGCAGGGTTCCCAAGCAGAATATGAGTTGCTGTTCCTGTAATCTTTGGGTGGCATCGGTGTCTCCATCCTGGGCTCCTGCAGTGCCACATTGGCTAAGGGATGGGAGGGGGAGTTGAAATGGTTCATGACTGGGAGGTGCAGTTGTTTGCTGCAAACCGAGCGTAGGTGTTCTGCAAAGTGGTCCCCAAGCCTCCGCTTGGTTTCCCTAATGTAGAGGTAGCCACAATGGGAACAGCGGATGCAGTATACCACATTGGCAGACGTGGAGGTGAACATCTGCTTGATGAGGAAAGTCATCATGGGGCCCGGGATGGGGATGGGGAAAAAGAGGTGTAGGGGCAGTTGTAGCACTTCCTGCGATTGCAGGGAAAAGTGCTGGGTGTGGTGGGGCTGGAGAGGAGTGTGGAGCGGACAAGGGAGTCACAGAGAGAGTGGTCCCTCCAGAAAGCAGACAAGGGTGGGGAGGGAAAAATGTCTTTGATGGTGGGGTCAGATTGCAGATGGCGGAAGTGTCAGAGAATGATGCGTTGGATCCAGAGGTTGGGGGGTGGTATGTGAGGACGAGGCGGACTCTGTTTTGATTATTATTGCTGGGAGGGGGTGTGAGGGATGAGTTGCAGGAAACACAGTCGAGGGCGTTCTCGACCACTTTGCAGGGCATTTATTGTCCTTAAAAAGTGAGGACATCTGAGATTTATGGGAGTGGAATGCCTCATCCTGGGAGTAGATGCAGCAGAAGCGAAGGAATTGGGAACAGTGGATGTCATTTTTGCAGGAAGGTGGGAGAAGGAAGGGTATTCTAGGTAGCTATCGGGAGTCTATGTGTTTATAGTAAATGTCAGTCCATAAACTGTCGCCAGAAATGGAAATGGAGAGGTCAAGAAGGTGGGTTGGTGGTGGTGTCTGAGATAGACCAAGTGAATTTGAAGGCAGGGTGGAAGTTGTTAACAAAGTCGATGAACTTCTCCAGTTCAGCCTGGGTGCAGGTTGCAGCACCGATGCAGTCATCGAAGTAATGGTGGAAGAATTGGGGAACAGTGCTGGAGGGACTGTTCAACATAATTGACAACTGGCAGGTGTAGCTGGGTCCCACATGAGTGCCTATGGCAACCCCCTGGATTTGGAGAAAGTGGGAAGAATTGAAGGAAAAGTTATTGAGGGTGAGGACTAGTTTGGCGAGGCGGAGGAAGGTATTGGTGGGAGGGCACTGGATTGGTCTGCTGGAGAGGAAATAACCAAGGGCTGTAGACCGTCCTTGTGGGGTATGGACTTGTATAAGGATTGAACTTCCATAGTCAAGTTAAGTGCTGGGGGGCAGGGAACTTTAAGTTACCAAAGAGGTGGAGGGTGTGTTGTGTGTCCCGGATGCAGGTTAGGAAGTATTTAAACAAGAGCTATGTGGTGGTCATTCTCACCAAGAGTAATCACCGATGCATCTGAATGGCTTGCGAGGCCAATTTCACAGTAGTTAAGAATTAGTTACATTACTTTGCATCTTGAATTATCTAAGTCATCTCGGTAAGGACCATAGGTTGTCTTCACAGAAGAACATTAGTGAGCCAGAAAGGCTTTCTGATAGCTGAATTATCATATTATTGATACACTAAGCTTTTAATTTTAGACTTATTCAATTAACTGAACATAAATTCACCAGCTACCAAACTGGGATTTGAACTCTTCTCCAAGTCATTAGTCCAAGCTTCTGAATTAGTAGTCCAGTAACACAACCACAATATGAACTTCCACAAAATTAAAAGAATGACAAGTTTTTTTGGGAGGACAAGGCAACATGGATTTTCAAACCAATATGGAGCCGGCACCAATTCTCAATATGGCATTAACGGCACAGTTGCTACTACAAACAATCTTGTAATTGCATACAGGAAAAGATGCCATTTTCACATAGCAAGCTCCCACAAGTGGAAATATATCAAATTACCGAGCGATGAAGAAGTCAAAATTTCTGTCAAATACATTTAAATCCTTTTAGAACAAACAGAACAGCCCCACCTGGAATATGGATCATTTCAACATATTCACAAGCAATGCTAATCTCTAAAGGTACAAGTCTCTATTCCTGTGCAAGCATCTTCATCCACACTGAGTCTCAGAAAATTACTGAACTTTTACCATAAAAGATTTTGAAACAAGGTCTTTCTGAAAAGCAGCAATGAACCTAGTCTTGCAGGAAGCATCTCCTAGACTGTAGCAATAGGGTATTTTATGGTAAGAAATTTTAGAACAGTACTAAGCAAGGACACAATAGAACCAGTGGGAACTGCTAATTCCTGTAATATAATACAGTAACTCAGTTGCCCCATTAGTGAGGCATTAAAAATACCTTCACTCATGCTTTCAATATTCTCTCAATTTTAAATAGTCTTTTTTTTCCCATACGCAAGGAAAGGTTCTAACTCAGCCACAATACAGATACACATTTTGATCCTTTTAAGTGGAAATGCATTAGGTACTTGTAGGTCATTTGTTCCCTTGACCCTGTCCCTCATTCAATGAGACTAGGGTTGATCTGTAACCAAACTCTAAATACATTTAAAAAAACTTTAGGGCAAAATCTCCCCTCCTCAGGTTAGCAAGTCAAACTACTACTGCTCAACTAAAAATACACAGACTTAAGTTTTGATGAACTGCAGATACATGTTTGGTCTTAAAGTGTTCAATTATCATTGCTTTACATTATAATACATACAATACATTATTTACATTAGTACTAAACATTTCATTAGACGGTACAAAAATCTACTGTTTGGTAGATTTCGTCTTGTACGGTGAAGAAATAAGACCACTGTTTACATACTCTACCATATGATGTAGATGATGATAGTGCGCATCTGCTCCAAACATTTTTCTTTTTTCTTTCCTTTACTTACCAGCGGCAGCAGGAAGAAATCCCAGGGCAGATCTTGCGGTGACAATGGGTGGGCTCAGCGCAGGCCTCGCGGCAACAATGAGTGGGTGCAGCACAGTCCTTGTGGGAGTGGCAAGTGGGCCCAGCTCAGACATCATGGTGGTAAATGGGCCCCTATTTATTTTTCTAGGGTGAGCACAGGACCTGGCATCAGAATCAGCAGCTGCTACACAAGAGGTGACATTGGTGATGTAAGCCCAACGGTGAAAATTAGTGCCTGAGAATTGGCGACGTTGTTGTTTGTTGGGTCCAATGCTGGCAGCAGCGAAATAATGGCGGAAGTGCAAAACAGCATGATCGAGAAGGGCCCAGCGGCAAGAAATGCAATATAAACATTGGCATGTCCAGCGCAGGCAGCAAAGTATTAATGGTGGAGAATTAGATCAGCAGTGAACAATGGCGCCTTAAGAATGGTGACTTCAACATTGGTCGGTCCAGTGTAGATAGTGGTGAGGCAGTGGAGGAGGGATGGTGACACTGATGATAAGCTAGCTCAGGACCATTAGACTTTCCTTAACTATGTTTTTCTTTTTTATTATTCTTAAAACTATTCAAAATGGTGCCAGATCGTGGCAACAGTGGAAAAGCTTTTCACTGTATTTTACTGTTTTGCTCACTATAAAACACATCTGACAATAAAGTCATATATCTTAAAGAAGGAGCTCAAAATTAAAGACTGCTGGAGAAACTCAGCATCTGAGATAGAGCAAGAGAGTTAACGTTTCAAGTTTGGTATGACTCTTCTGCATTTGCATTAATTTGCTTTTTATTTAGAAGAATGAATTGACAAGTTTAAAATTGGCTGGTATAAAACAAGGACAGTGGAGAGCAATAAAGTAATGAAAGGGATACTAGGGACACAAGTAAACCACAACCAACTGACAAATACAACTACACATCAAATAAATACAGTCCTATTCTGATTGTTCTTCTATTCTGCGAAAGGCAACAGTCTTTCTACAAAATTACAAGCACTGTACAGCTGTAGTTAAGTCTCAGATTCTCAAGTGCACATAATTTTTTAATGGGATACAGTAAAGCTATTTGTAATTACAAACAGTGTTAGCAATCACTTGTACATTGTAGAAACTTGAGCTGTGGGGAAAGCATTTAAAAAATTAATATAGTCAGATCAGTTCCACATGTCAATTAAACAAAGCTTTGGTCGTTTTCAAGGGACTTACTCAATGAAAAAAACTATAAAACAATAACTATTTACCAACTACTTTTGTGTTTATTTGAAACAAACTACTTGTTCTACGTAGTTGAAGACAGTTCACAATTTTACTCATTTACCTTGACAATAGACAAAGTAAGCCACTTTAAGCTTGAGCTGCATGCACTTTTTCCACATTGTGACTGTAAATTACCTTTCTCTGAGTGGCTCTTTATAACTTGGATCAACCAAATGCTTGTCACACTACTGATGAATTTACAGCAGTATAACTGTTATCACAGCCAAGTTTCAGTGTATTCAAGGAGGCATATGGCTTGCTTGCCTTCATTGGCCAGGGCATGCTGTACAAGAGTTGGCAAACCATGTGCAGCTACATAAAACCAATGTTAGGCTGCATTTGGAGTACTGTGTGCAGTTTGGGTCAACGGTCTACCAGCAGGATATGGAAGTTTTGGAGAGGTGCAGGAAAAGTTCACCAGGATTTTGCCCACTCTCAAAGGCATTGGCTATGAGAAAAGGCTATAAAGACTTACAATTGTTTTCACTGGAAAGACGTTGGCTGAGAAAAGACCGGACAGAGGTCCACAAAATTATGAGCGGCAGAGATAGGCTGGATAGTCAGAAGCTTTTACCCAGGGTTGAAGTTTCAATTATAAGGGGACACAGGTTCAAAGTGAAAGGGGGAATAATTTAAAGGGAGATGTGAGAGAGAAGATTTTCAGAGAGAGGTAAGAGCCTGGAACGCACTGCCAGAAGTGGTGGTGGAAACAGGCACAAAGACGATATTTAGGAGGCATCCAGATGGTTACATAAATAAGGAGGGAAGAGTGAGATACAGACCGAATAAGGGCAGGAGGTTTGTTTTTTAAATTTAGTTAGGGCATGATGATCACTACTGGTTTGAAGTGCCAAAGGGCCTGTTGCTATGCTGTACTTCTCTCTTGTTCTTTTGTAAGTAGCTCCCTGGTAAAAGCTTACAGCTGCCAATTAAATTTAGACGCAGGCAGAATTCACAGTCTGGTTAGCGAAACTACTCCAGATCAACGAGCAGAAGAAGGAATTTAAGTTTTCCTGAAAAAAAAAATCAACCTGTTGGAACGTTATGACTCACTTATGTTGCTTCTGGTTCACAGAAGGGCGCTACCACTGCGCAAGAGCTCGAGTCATTTTCAAGGTGAGCCACAATTTGAAAATCTTAACTTTGCAGTCACTAATCACATTTACATGCAAAAATTAATTAAAAGCAAGCAGAGGCAAACAGCCCAAGACACAAATATCATGTTTTGTCCAAACTCCAAAAAAAATTAATTCAGAAGATGAGAAAGAAAATCTTTTAATATGTTTTAGAATCACAGCTCTACAGTCGAATAATTTGGGATATGTGGGATAATATATTTATGGTTCAATGAAGGATGCAGAAGAGAATGACAGGAGAGCATCAAGTGTACTTAAAAATGAGACATCAACCTGTTAAAGCTACACAGGATAATTTGGATGCCAAACAGCAACAGCAGCATGCAACAGACAGAGCTAAGTGACCCAATAAACAATGGGCTGGATCCGATCTCTGCCATTCTTCCAAATCCAGTATGATCAGTGGTAGAAAGATAAACAAGAGGAGGAGAAGGCTCCACAAATATCTTCATTCTCAATGATGGGGCAGCACAGCATATCAATGCAAAGGCTGAAGAGCTTGCAACCAGCTTTAGATCTATCCTGGTTTCCTCTTGAAGTCCTCCACATCACAGATGCCAGTCTTCTGACAATTAAATATTCACCGTACTTAATATTTAGTATATTTAGTTGGTGCTTGATATGATAACAGCTACAGGCTCTGACACCATTCTAGCAATAACAGGGAAGACAGACTCCGGATCTAGCTGCGCTCCTTGCCAAGCTGCTCCAGTACAGCTATAAACACCAATGTCAATCGTGAAAATTGCTCAGGCATGACCTACCCACAGGAAAACAGGACAGGTCCAACCCATTGATCAGCTTATTAGTCTACTCAAGTGATACAAGGGGTCACAAATAGCACGACTGCAGCATTTAATTGGCAATAACATGTTCAGCTTGGGGTACCATCAGGGTTGCTCAGCTTCTGACTTCACTGCATCCTTGGTTCAAACACGAAAACAGCCGAACTCCAGAGATGAGCTGAGTATGAGCACCTTACCAGCAAGGCAGTATCTGTGCATGAGTGGTATTAAGCACTCCTAAAATAATTGACTTGAATGAGATGACAAGGGAGCAGGATACTCTTCTGCAGTAGGATTCATGCCTAGCACAAAGGGAGATGACTGCAGTTACTGGCGGTTAATGTCTCAGTCCCAGAACATCACTTTAGAATCATCATAAGCGCGACCATCTTCAGTTGCTTCAATGACCTTACATTCAATGATGATTACACAACATTCAGTACCATTTGCAGCAGCTCTGAAGCAGTCTGTGTTCATATGCAACAGATCCATTATTGGACGTGGGCATCACTAGTTGGAACAACATTTATTTCCCACTCCTAGTTCCTCTTGAGCTTGTGGTGCAGAGCGGTCTTCTTGAACGACTGCAGTCCATTTGACATAAGTATTAGCTCAATTCTGTTAAGAAGAGACTTCCAGTAAGTTTGAGAGATAACAGGAACTGCAGATGCTGGAGAATCCAAGATAAAGTGTGAAGCTGGATGAACACAGCAGGCCAAGCAGCATCTCAGGAGCACAAAATCAGAGAGGGTCTAGGCCCGAAACGTCAACTTTTGTGCTCCTGAGATGCTGCTAGGCCTGCTGTATTCATCCAGCTTCACACTTTATTATCCAGTAAGTTTGACCCAGTTACAAAGGAGTGGTTGTACATTTTGAAGTTAAGTTAGTGAACAATTTGGAGGGGAACTTGCAGATTGTGGTGATCCAATGTAGCTGCTGTCCTTGCGTTGCTAGATAGAAGTGGTCACGTGTGTGGAAGGTGCTACTTAAGGAACCTTGATAAATTTTTGCAAAGCATCTTCTAGAGTGACAGCGGTGAGGTGAAGACTTGGTGCAAATCAAATGGGTTGCACTGTTCTGGATGGTGGCAAACTTCTTGACTATTGTTACAGCTGTACTCTTTCAGGCACATGGGGAGTACATCATCAAACTGGTCATTTGTGCTTTGTAGAACATTGACCAACTCTGGGGAGTCACTAGGTGAACTGATGACTGCAAGCTCCGAGCTTCTGGCTTGCACTTGTAACCATAGTATTTATGTGAATCCCAAAGATGTTGATAGTTTTGATGACAGGAATGACACAATGTAAAGGGGCGATGGTTAGATCCTCCTTTTTGGAGATGGATTTTGCCAGACATTTGCTTGACATGAATGTTACTTACCAGCTCTCAGCCCAAAATTGGACATTTGCCCAGGATATTGCTGCACCTGGCCATGGACTGATTCAGTGTCCAAGGATTCGTGTAAGATGCTGAGTACTGTGCAATCATCAGCAAATATCCCCACGTCTGACCTTAAGACAGATAAAGATGACGGTTGGGCCTAGAACACTATCCTGAGGAATTCCTGCATCGACAACTGACCACCAACAACCACAACTACGTTCCTGTGTGCTACGGCTTCAACCAGAGGAGTTTTCTTTTCCTGTAGTTCTTTGTGACTATCTTTGTTATCGATTCATCATGTCATACACTGTGGAAAACCACCACCTGCACATTCTCCTCCATCCATTTATCATTCTGACATGGAATTACATTGACATCCATTCACTATCATTGGGAGAAAATCCTAGAACTCCCTAGCAGCACTGTAGGTGTACTGACATCAAATGAACTGAGATGGTTCAAATGGTGGCTCATCTGCAAGGGTGATAAATTCTGGTCAGCCAGCAGTGCTCAAATTACATCTTTGTATTCACACACAAAAACCTTCAAGTGACATCAACCACAAACTACAAGAATATTCAAAACAATGAATTATATATCATTTCAAAAGATTCAGAAAGATGCAAATACTTTAAAAGTTTGACTAACAAATTTTTCAATTCAAATTCAATGAAATGATGCAGTATACCAGTCAAAATTAGGCTAATATTTTCAAGAATGGGCACAAATAAAGAATATGCAGAGTTCTGGAAACTTATTTTGAGTTATACTGAACAGCAACACTTAATAGAAATGGGATTAAAATCGGAAGAAAATAAAAGCAGCAGCAGGAAAATTAAAACCAAGCTGACAGAACAGCAATCAGTAACTTAACAAATATTATTATCAAATTGTTGCTGAAAACAATTTGAAGCTTTTCATCTTGCAGTCATCAGGATATTGCACAAAAATAGAACCGAGGAAAATCAATATTTTTACTGTGTGACAGAACTATGATTGGTGAGCAAGTGGGCTCTGATTGGTAGGGGCATTGCCATGGAGAACTGATGTATTAACATTTTATTTACATTTTAAACTAGGTCGGTTCACCCTGACAAGACAGACCTCTGCTTTGAGAAATGGAACAACATGTCAACTAGTTGGTTGAGCTGAAACAGATACGATGCATGTACTCATCTGTCCATCTGCAAAGAACAGGACTGTGTAATAATATATAGTTTCCAGTAGACACTAGCGCACCACAGTGCAAATCAGATTAAAATGGTTACCTTCTTAACTTCTCAGGGTTATCCAGCCAATGTGGTCCAATTGCAGAATCACATCTAATGTTAAACACTGTATTGACATCTAAATTGTTGGCTAAGATAATAAAATGTGAAGCTGGATGAACACAGCAGGCCAAGCAGCATCTCAGGAGCACAAAAGCTGACGTTTTGGGCCGAGACCCTTCATCAGAGAGGGGGATGGGGAGAAGGTTCTGGAATAAATAGGGAGAGAGGGGGCGGCGGACCGAAGATGGAGAGAAAAGAAGATAGGTGGAGAGGAGAGTATAGACGGGGCAGTAGGAAGGGTATAGGTCAGTCCAGGGAAGACGGAAAGGTCAAGGAGGTGGGATGAGGTTAGTGGGTAGGAAATGGAGGTGCGGCTTGAGGTGAGAGGAAGAGATGGGTGAGAGGAAGAACAGGTTAGGGAGGCAGAGACAGTCTGGGCTGGTTTGGGGATGCAGAGGGGGGAGGGGATGAACTGGGTTGGTTTTGGGATGCGGTGGGGGAAGGGGAGATTTTGAAGCTGGAGATCCTGAAGCTGCAGGGTTCCCAAGCAGAATATGAGTTGCTGTTCCTGCAACCTTTGGGTGGCATCACTGTGGCACTGCAGGAGGCCCAGGATGGACATGTCATCTAAAGAATGGGAGGGGGAGTTAAAATGGTTCGCGACTGAGAGGTGCAGTTGTTTATTGCGAACCGAGCGGAGGTGCTCTGCAAAGCATTCCCCAAGCCACCGCTTGGTTTCCCCAATGTAGAAAGAGCCACACCAGGTGCAATGGATACAGTATACCACATTTGCAGATGTGCAGGTGAACATCTGCTTAATATGGAAGGTCATCTTGGGGCCTGGGATGGGGGTGAGGGAGGAGGTGTGGGGGCAAGTGTAGCACTTCCTGCGGTTGCAGGGGAAGGTGTCGGGTGTGGTGGGGTTGGAGGGGAGTGTGGAGCGGACAAGGGAGTCATGGAGAGAGTGGTCTCTCCAGAAGGCAGACAAGGGTGGGGATGGAAAAATGTCTTGGGTGGTGGGGTCGGATTGTAGATGGTGGAAGTGTTGGAGGATGATGCGTTGTATCCAGAGGTTGGTGGGGTTGTGTGCGAGAACAAGGGGGATCCTCTTGGGGCGGGTGTGGTGGGGGCAGGGTGTGAGGGAGGTGTTGCGGGAAATGCGGGAGACACGGTCAAGGGCGTTCTCGATCACTGCAGGGGGGAAAGTTGCAATCCTTGAAGAACTTGGGCATCCGGGATGTGCGAGAGTAGAATGCCTCATCGTGGGAGCAGATGCAGCCGAGACGGAGGAATTGGGAATAAGGGATGGAATTTTTGCAGGAGGGAGGGTGGGAGGAGGTGTATTCTAGGTAGATGTGGGAGTCGGTGGGCTTGAAATGGGCATCAGTTTCTAGCTGGTTCCCTGAGATGGAGATTGAGAGGTCCAGGAAGGTGAGGGATGTGTTGGAGATGGCCCAGGTGAACTTGAGGTTCGGGTGGAAGCTGTTGGAAGTGGATGAACTGTTCGAGCTCCTCTGGGGAGCAAGAGGCGGCGTCGATATACAGTCATCAATGTAACGAAGGAAGAGGTGGGGTTTCGGGCCTGTGTAGGTGCGGAATAAATTGTTGACTCGTTGGGTATGTTCAGTACCTTGCTTGTTTTGAGCAGACAAAGTAACATGGGTGAGAGAAAGCAAGAACTGAAGATGCTGGAGTCAGAGGCAACACAGTGCGGAGCTGGAGGAACTCAGCAGGCCAGGCACCATCAGAGGAGGATAAACATCAAAATGAAATGGGTGTTATGAATTAGGTTGACAATCAACTTAAGATTGGCGACCATGCTCACAGTGACGCACTTGCATTGATTGGAGAAACTCTATTTCCAATAGCGGCCATTAATGTAGCCAGACAAAAAGCCAGAAACACATGAGAAATTCAATCATAATTTCAACTTTGTTACTAGATCCATGGATACAGTCTAAGCTGAAACTCAAAAACACTGACACTGAATATAATCATATACTGATCTGCAGTATAAAACACCTTGTTATCTCAGGCTATTAACTGTTCTGAGATAGCTGGCTAGCCACTTTGATTTAAGGGTCATTATTTTGTCTGTAGCTTGGGGTCTTCTTGGTGAAAGTTAGTCTGCAGTTCTCACTGGGATCCTTTGAAGTACCAGTGCTTTTACTTAGATAGATAACAAGGTGTGGAGCTAGATGAACACAGCAGGCCAGACAGCATCAGAGGAGCAAGAAAGCTGACATTTCAGGTCTGAACCCTTTTTTCTTGCTCCTCTGATGCTGCCTGGCGTGCTGTGTTCATCTAGCTCCACACCTTGTTATCTCAGACTCCAGCATCGGAAGTTTCTACCATCCAAGTGTTTTCATATGTTTTGACTGGAAAACTGGCTTGAGTCAACCATAAGCTGGTGACCATTGGCAGGACAAGGCAGCCATCATTCAAGTTTTGTTAAGACATGAGCTGGGTTTGCAATTACCTCTTCTTTAGCTAGCTGTGGAAAAATGGTCTTCTCTTGCAATGACCTCTTTTGTTAGTTGCTTCTTCTATTATCAGCCTGTCTTCGTAATTCTGTGGTCAGATCTGCCTACTCTGCACTCCTGTGGGACAGGTCTAGACATGTCTCAAAGCTAGCGTACCAGCTTGACTGTTTTTCTGAGCATGCTGAATTACAGCTTAGTCATTGGCTGTATGGCTATACTGGTGCGTATCGGAAATTACATACATTAATACACAAGGCTCTGTTCTTTACAGATATAAGAATATGTACATGCACTGCATTTGTATCAATTGAACAAAACCTGGGGTCCAGAATTAGAGGTCACAATCGAAGGATAGGGAATAGGCCTTTTCGGACTGAGATGAGAAGGAATTTCTTCAAAAAGGGAGCGTGTGAGCCTGAGGAAGTGTCTGCTGTGGGAAACTGGTGAGGTTAAAAGACATAGATGTAGTTCTTAGGAGTAAAGGAAACAATGATATGGGAACAAAGTAGGAACTGGGTGCTGAATTAAATGATCAGCTGTGATCTGATTGAATGGCAAAGCAGGCTCAAAAGGGCCAAAAGGTCTACATTTGCTCCTATTTTCTATATTTCAAAGCTTCTAAAATGGTTTACAGCCATTCACTGGTTCATTCCACTGAAAATTCCCTGATCAGAGGGAATCTGTCTTGTTTACAATTTAAATAAAGCCTGTTAATCAGCATTAATGGGTGCATACTCCACAACAGGACCTCCAGTACAGTCTGCTTGCCAGTCAGCATTCTCCTCTCACTTGATTTACCACATGAATACACATTCCTGTGAAATGTCTAGATGAGTGTAAGATGAGAGGTCTTGACAAAATGTCCTTTTTCCCCCCAAGAATACTAAAGTCCTATACTATAACCCAACATTATTAAACCATTATCAGTTCAAATACTAATCAATTAGAGTAAAAGTTACACCTGTGGTCACAAAAATAAATGTCAAATTGATATTCCAAATGTTCAAAGACTGTCATAGCATCAGAGGCATGGAATCATACAGTACTGAAACAGACCCTTCAATCCAACCAGTCCATGCCAAAAATAATCCCAAACTAAACTGGTGCCACCTGCCTGCACCTGGCTCATATCCTTCTAAACCTTTCCTATTCACGCATCTATCCAAATGGTTTTTGAACATTGTTATTGTACCCGCATCCACCACTTACTCAGGAAGTTCATTCCACATACTAAACACTCAAAAAATTTTCCTCCTGCCTTTTTTAAATCTCTCTCTCACTTTACAAACATGCCCCCTAGTAGTCTTGAAATCCCCCATTCTCTCCTTTTAAAAATCTTTCATCTTTCCATTTGTGGTTCTTCTCTAACCTGAAATCAACTTTACACTTCTACTCAATCAAGAAAGGATAAGGAAACATGCTTCCAAGTGACTGGCAGCAAGTTTTTCTCCCCCACAGGATGTGGGCATGCAGACAAATTCTGAATTCATTGCAGATTCCTAACTACCTTTCAACTAAATGGCTTGGCAGGCTATTTCAGACAACTATTATGAGACAACCATATTTCTGAGAGTTCAGAATCATACGTAGTTTAGTTCAGGAAAGAATGTCAGATTTCCTGCCTTTAAAGGACATTCAGGAACCAGACAGGTTTTACAACAAGCAGTAACAGATGGTATGGTCACTATCACTGAGACTAGCTTTTAATTCCAATCTGTTAATATATTTAATTCTCATCAGATGCCAAAGTAGGACTTGAACCCACATCCCTAAAACATATTTGTTCCAGGCCACTACATCAATTAGTCCAATAGCATTACCACCACGCTACAGTTTCCACACAAGCATACATCTGTTGGTAGGCGCAAATTATGTAGGAGACAGTCAGTTGAATATTTTAGTGTTTTTCTGAAAAGGCACATCATGAACTTAATATGTGGGAAAAGGAAATGGAGTGTGATAAAACTGTGCAGCCTGGGGCTCCAGCCACATATTTGTTTAATCAAGCTAAATTACAGGCCATCAACAGCACAGATTGGGAGATTTTTAACTTATTTAGAACAAAACATTCAATATATTCAAAAAAAACCTGACACTAATACACAAGGAAATATTAGAAGAGGCAAGACTCTATCCTAATATCCAATTCCACCCACAATTAAATTTAAGAATAAACATGACAATCAATGTCCAAAATCCAACAAAAATTTGTTTTAAAATACGGTCAGCTATGAATGTATTCATAATCAACAACCATTCTACAAAACTAAAATGAAAGGTATTACCTGGGCGTAGGTGATGGCCTAGTGGTAATCCAGAAACCCAGCTATTGTTCTGGGGATGCAAGTTCGAATTCCACCACATCAGACGGCAGAATTTGAATACAACAATTTTTTTTTTAAAAAAGTCTGGCGTTAAGAATCTACTGATCACTATGAAATCACTGCCGATTGGCAGAAAAACCCATCTGGTTCACTAATGTCCTTCAGGGAAGGAAATTTGCCAAACTCACCTGGTCTGGCCAACATGTGGCTCCAGAGCCATGGTAATGTGGTTGACACTCAACTGCTTTCTGAAATACCCTAGCAAGCCACTCAGCTGTACCAATCACTACAAAGTCTCCTTTATCTTTACTCATTAACAGGATGAGGGAATCGCTGGCTCTGAGTCTGGAATCCTATGCAGGCCAGACCACGTAAGGATGGTAGTTTCCTTGCCTAAAGGACATGAGTGAAACAGATGGGTTTTTCCGACAATCGACAATGAATTCATGGTCATTAGATTCTAATTCCGGATATCTTACTGAATTCAAATTCCACCATCTGTTGTGGCAGGATTCAAGCCTGGGTCCCAGAATGTTATCTGGGTCTCTGGATTAATAGTCTAGCAACAATATCACTAGGCCTTTGACTCCCCTCTCAAAGAAATGAAACTGGATGGATCACCTGGCATCAACCTAGGCACCAGAAACAACAATGGCAGATGTCGTCCCTGCAAAGTCCTCTTCACTAACGTCTGGGGACCACTGCCAAAATTGGGAGAGCTGTCTCACAGACTAGTCAAGCAACAGCAACTCACAGGATCATACCTTATAGATAATGTCCTAGACGTCACCATTACCATCCCTGGATATGTCCTGTCCCACCAACAGAGGTGGCAGCACAATACTATTCAGGAGGGTATTGCCCTAGGAGTTCTCAACATTCTGGACCCCATGAAGGCTCACAGGTTAAACATAGGCAAGAAATCTCCTGCTGATTACCACATACCCATCCTCCCTCAGGTGATGAATCAGTGCTCCTCAATGTTGAGCAACACTTAGAGGAAGCACAGCGGATGACAGGGGCATAAAATGTTTTATGTGTGGGGGATTTCAACGTGCACCACCAAGACTGGCTGAGCAGCAGTACTACTGATCGAGTTGGTCGAGTCCAAAGGAACATAGCCGCTAGATTGGGGCTGCAGCAGTGAACCAATGAGACAGAAAAAACATACTTGACTTCATCCTTACCAATCTGCCAGCTAGAGCTCCATCTATCCATAACAGCATTGGTAAGAGTGACCATTGCACACAGTCCTTGTAGAGACAAAATCCCACCTTCACATTAAGAATAACGCCCATTGTGTTGTGCGGCACTATCACCGTGCTAAATCGGACAGACTTTGCACAGATCTAGCAACTCAAGACTGGGCATCCATGAGGCACTGTGGGCAATCAACAGCAGCAGAATTGTACTCCAGCACAATCTGTAACCTCATGGCCTAGCATATCCCAGGGGATCAGCCTTGATTCAATGGACAGTGCAGGAGACCAACATCAGGCATACCTGAAGTAGAGGTATCAACCAGGTGAAGCCACCAAAAAGGGCTACTTGCATGCCAAACAGCAAGTGATAAAAAGAGCTAAGCAATCCTACAATGGAGGAGAAGACTCCACAAATATCCCCACCCTCAATGATGAAAGAACCCAGGAGATCAGTGCAAAAGATAAAGCTGAAGCACTCATAGCAATCTTTAGCCAGAAGTGCCAAGTGGGCGATCCAACTTGGCCTCTGCCAGTGGTCCGCAGCATGACAGATTCCAGTCTTCAGTCAATTTGACTCACTCCATGTGATGTCAAGAAATGGTTGGAGATACTGGATACTGCAATGGCTATACTGGCAATAGTACTGAAGACTTGTGCTCCAGAACTTGTTGAGCCAAGCTATTACAGTACAGTTACAACACTGGTATCTACCCGGCAATGTGGAAAATTGCCCAAGTATGTCTTGTAGACAAAAAGCAGGACAAATCCAACCTGACCAATTACCACCTTATCAGTCTACTTTCAATCATCGGTAAATCAACAATGCTATGTTGATGACATTACATCAATCTGTTCAGTAACACCCAGTTTGGGATCCACCAGGGCTACTCAGCTCCTGAACTCATTACAGCCTTGATTCAAACATGGACAAAAGAGCTTAGTTCTAGGGGTGAGGTGAGAGTGACAGACTTGATATTAAGGCTGCATTTGAACGAGCGTGGCATCAAGAAGCCCTAGCAAAACTTAAGTCAATGGGTATCAGGGGCAAACGCTCTGGTGGCTGGAGTCATAACTCACACATAGGAAGGTGATAGTGGCTGCCAGAAGTCAGTCACCTCAGCTCAGACTACAAGAGTTCCACAGGGCAGTGTCCTTCGCCCAACCATCTTCAGCTGCTTCATCAATGACCTTCCCTCCAGCATAAAGGTCAGAACTGGGATGTTCACCAATGATTGCACAACGTTCAGCACCATTCATGACTCTTCAGAAACAGAAGCAGTCTGTGTTCAAATGCAACAAGATCTCAACAATATCCAGGTTTGGGCTGACAAGAGGCAAGTGACATTCGTGGCACACAAATTCCAGGCTATGACCATCAATGAGAGACAATCTAACTACCAGCCCTTGACATTCAACCGAGCTACCATCGCTGAATCCCCCAATACCAACATCCTGGAGGTTATGATCCATTAGAAACTCAGCTGGACACCCAAATAAACACAGTGGCTACAAGAAGTCAGAACCTAGGAATACTGTGGCGAGCAACTCCCCTCCTGGCTCCTGAAAGCTTGTCCCCAATCTACAAGGCACAATTCAGGAGTGCCTGAAACAGTCTGCAGGAGGACAGAATACTCCCCATCTGCATGAGTGGAGCTCCAACAACACTCAAAAAGCTTGACACAATCGAAGACAAAGCAGCCCACTTGACTGGCACTACATCTTCAAGTATCCACTCCCTCCACCGCCAATGCTCAGTAGCAGCAATGTATACAATCTACAAGAAGCACTGCAGAAATTCAAAGATTCTCAACATCAACTTCTAAACCGACAACCACTTCCATTTAGAAGGAGACAGGCTGCAGACATATGGGAACACCACCTCCTCCGAGCTTCCCTCCAAGCCACTCACCATTCTGACTTAGAAACATATCACCATTCCTTCTTTGTCGCTGGATCAAAATCCCAGAATTCCCTCCCTAACGGCACTGTAGATCTACCTACAGCAGGTACAGTGGTTCAAGAAGGCAGCTCACTACCACCTTCTCAAGGGCAACCAGTGACAGGCAAGAAATGTTGGTCAGCCAGAGAGATCCAAACCCCACAAAATGAATAGGAAAAAAAACCCTGACTAGACGTATCATCAACATCCAATTTTAATTCAACTTAAGCAAGTTATGTTAAAACACAAACCAAATTGGAAATGGACTGTTTCAGCAGATTCCAATACTTGAACACCATACAAATTCCATACTGAATCCTCTGCATATATTAAAGGCCTACCTTAGTTTTACTTTGTGGGGCAGGGGAAACAAAGTGACAAGTTTTTTCTGAAAGAACGTGTTCAGGGATGTTATGACAGGTTCTGAGGAGAGGTCACCCGACCTGAAACGTTAACTGATTTTTTTCTTCAAAGATGCTGCAAGACCTGCTGAGCTTTTCCAGCAACTTCTGCTTTTGTTCCTGACGTACAGCATCAGAATTCTTTTGGTTTTCACTCTGTTTACAGGAATTGGGAAGTCGTGTTTATGATGTACAGGACCTTGGTGAGGCCTCTTCTGGAATACTGTGTGCAATTCTGGTTGCCCTGACATAGAAACAATATTATCAAATTGGAGAGGTTTCAGGAAAGATTTACCTGAACGTTGCTGGTATTGGTGGGTTTGAGTTATAAGAAGAGGTTGGATAGGCTGGGACATTTTTCACTGGAGAGTAGGCACATGGGATGAGCCTATAGAGGTTTATAAGATCATGAGGAGGCACAGATAAGGTGAATAGCAAGGATCTTTTTCCCTAGGGTGGAGGGTTCAAAATCAGAGAGTATATTTTTAAGACAAGAGGAAAAAGATTTTAAAAAAGGCATGAGGGGTAACTTTCTTTACTCAGAGTTGTTAATGTATGGAATGAACTGACAGAGGAAATTGTGGATGCAAGTACAGTTACAACATTTAATAGACATTTGGATAAGTACATGAATAGGAAAGTTTGGAGGAATATGGCCCAAACACAGACAGGGCTAATTTAGTTTGGGAACATGTTTGGTTTCAATTAGCTGGATTGAAGGGTCCATTTCCACGCTGTATGAGAGTATGGCTATTATTTTATCTGTCAAGCCGCCACATAATCATAAATGTTTCACTGAGATCCTCTTTCATCCTTCTAAATTCCAGTGGAAAGAAGACCATTTTACCCAGCCTCTCATCATTGGTCAACCCTCTCATCCCAGGGACCAATCCAAATGAATCTTCGGTGTACCCTCAAAGCAAGTAAAAGGCAAAGTTGTCACAGTGCCAGAGGACAATAGGGCTGCATTCAGAGAGATACGGCTGGTAGAGGTTTAACCTGAAGGTCACTATGTCTCAGGCAAGGAGAGAGGTTAAGAAGGAGAGTCTTTCATGGTAACCTCACCCAGCACGGAAATTGCACCTACGCAGTTGGAACTATCAGCATCTCAGACCACATATCTAGCCGAATGAGCTAACCAACCCTTAGGAAGTATATCTCAAACATGGAGGCTAAAATTGCAGACAGTATTCAAAAGGTATAGTTTCAGCAAAACCCCACCCAAGCGTAACAACACTTTTTTTTAAATTTGTGAACTCCATACATTTTCCCAAAAAAAAAGCCAGCTTGCCATTTGCACGTATGTTTACTTTGTATTCTTTGTACAAGTACACATCTCTGAAAATCAACATTTACGGGTTTCACACATTTTAAAGAGATATTCTGCTTTTCTATACTTACAAACAGTATGAATATCATCACTTCCTGAGTGTACTTCAATCTGACTACCTACTCACTCAACCTGTCTGTATTTCTTTGCAACCTTTTCATATTCTCCTCACAGCTTGTATTATCACATAGTTCTGCATGATCAAGCTTTTTAAAAACATTGCCCTCATTCCATAAACATTGCTGCCTAGGTCAGCATTTATTGTCCATTCCTAATTTCCCAGAAGACAACCAACCATATTACTCTGCATCTGGAGTGACATTTACGCCAAAGCAGGTAAGAATGCCAGATTTTCTTCCCTACAGAACCAGATGGGTTCTTTTTTCCCCCCCTCACAATTGATAGTGGATACATGGTCATCCTTAGGCTAGTTTTTAATTCCAAGTTTTTATTAAATTCAAACTTCACCATCTGCAATGGCAGGATTTAAACCCATGTCTCGCCAAAGTTTAGCCCAGGGTCCTGGAATTACTAATCCAGTGACATTGCCACCACTACACCACAGCCTCCCTCATACATTTCTCTGTATCTTTGTCTAAATCAATAGGCTGCAAAATTCTTAGGCCTTGGTACTGACCCTTTCAGCTGCTAGACAGTCTGCCAACATGAAAATGCCCCATTTATCCTGCTGTTTCCTGTCCAGTAACCAATCCTCTCTCCTTGCTAACATATTATCTTAAACTCAGAACTTTCATCTTGCATACAACCTTTTTGTATGACATATTATCATTTGTTTTGGAAATCCAAGTATACCACATCAACTGGCTTTCCTTTACATACCCTTCCAGGTACATGCACAAAAGAATTCTAATACATTTGTCACAGTATGTCCCTTCGTAAAGCCATAGGTCCCTGTTTACATCGTGTTATGTTCATTTTCATTAAGATGATTTACTCTATAATGAATTTCAGCACTTTTCCAAAGACTGATTTTTTTTCAAAAAAAAGCTCACACCTATCCAGTCTCCAATAACTCACTTAATATCAAGCTTTTAACTGTGCCAAGTTGGAGCTTTAAACCCAACAGCTCAACAAGGCTAAAACAAATACAACACCTTAACTGTTGTTTACATGTAGCCACAAATATTTATATGTTCTTCTTTCTATAAATGCCTCTTATTTTACAAAGAATTACAGATGCTACAAGTCTGAAACAAACAAAAACATAAATTGCTGGAGAAACTTAACAGTTCTGGCAGCATCTAAGGAGACATACAGAGTTAAGTCCAATCATTCTTCTACAGAACTGTCTGTTCTGAAGAATGGTCATTGAACTTGAAATGTTAACTTTGTTTATCTCTACAGATACTATCTGACCTGCCAAGTTTCACCAACAACTTCCTGGTTTTAGATTTGAACACCTTTATTGATGGGTTGTGCATGCAACATTAGAATCCCTGATAGCAAACACATTTCATCTCATTGCTACATGTAAGGCAACTCGCACAGAACTCCAAATTCTTAATTGCACGTTACTGATCACACCCTGAAATCGATCTCTCATATGAAAGTGTACAGTAGTCAGCAACGGTTGCTATTGTTAGGAGGATGAATTAATCTTCAGTACACGAAGAGTGAGCACAATAGGACTGACAAACAAAACTTTCTGGTGATCAACAGAAGCAACGTACATGACATGGGTATTTTTCATTTGTAATCAAAGCACACAAATGTAATTTATCAACCAAGAGTAAAAAAAATTTGCTCTAAGTTTGCAGTTTAAATCCATTATGACAGTTTTCACATCATGATACTGTCTAATTATCTGAGTTCCTGGAATGTGAACAGAACAAATAATCTAATTGAGCGTGGATTAATTCCAAGGATATAAAACTCATACAAACTGGCTTTTTTCCAAAGAACCCATCTCAAAGTTTCAAGTTTGAAACTTGTTCTCAATTACCATAACCTTCAGAAAAACGGGAAAATTATAGATTTTCTTGAGAAAGAAACATTTTAAAAATGCGGGGATATGAACTTAAGCTTTTAACTTGATCAGAGATGAAAGCTTTACATTCATTTTTTAGTGATCATAATCCAAACAATGCATTTGTGACTTTAACCTTGGTGGTCCAAACGCTATAACCTGGATTGAAGTGATGCAAAACTTGACTCCCAGTGATACATGTTAAGACTTTTAAAAGTCAGAAATAAAACATCTAGATATGACAGAGGGACTCATTTCTTTTGGAGGAGACTGGGATGGATGGGAGTGGGGGATGGCAGGGAGAGAGACAAACTAAGACGATGGGGAGCTACAAACTATATTTGAATTTTAAAGGAAGAAAAATTACCTTAAGGGAGTCAAGGGATCAAACAGGGCATCCATCTGCACCCAACATGTTTCATTCAGGACTAAATCAATGGGTAATGCTACAATGATGGCAGGGCACTAGTATGGGGACAGGAGGGAATAATGAAAAGATGTGGATGCTAGAACACCTAAACAGATGGACTTGATCTTGCAGACCACAAAATTCTATAAACTCACACATATAATGGTCAAGATGAATATGGGATGAACAGCAGTTATATTAAAAATCAGAACTTAAAAAAGAGAAGAATGAACTCATCTCCACCGAACCTCTGTTCCTCTCACCACGTAGAAAAGCAATTATGTGTTAATCCTCAAAACATCTGAACACGAGTGCAAATTAAGGTTTTTCAACACAGTCTACAGAAAAAAGGTGTAAAACATTTGGGCAGGACAAAAGTGTGCATCACAAAGGAAACAACATTGATCTATGTTGTTATTTCTGGTTAAATCATCCGAATTTTCTTTATAAGTTGATGGCTGTCTGGAATTTTCCTTTTGTTGTCTTTTGCGTCTTGACACTGTACATGTAGATGATGAATAACAAAACATACTGATAAAACACCTCCATGTGCTTCTCAGGTAAAAAGCAAAATTTAAACACTGAACAATGTATGATTATATTAGGGCACAAGCAAATGGCTGCCTGGAATTTTCCTTGTACTTAATAAATATCTTCTGGTCTTTCATTTCAAGCACCAAATAATGAAATCAAAGACATAGCATTAACAAGAGTCTCGAAAGGAAGAAAGTGAGGAAGGGAATGCTAAATTTAATGGCCTAGACTGTTGAAGGCATTGCCAAAATTAGAGCAATTAAGTCAAGGATGTTCAGCAAATGAGAACTGGGAGTTATCTCACGGGGCTGGAACAGAATACAGAGATATAAAGGGACAAGGCCATGGACAGACTTGAAAGCAAAGACGAGAATTTTTAAAATCGAGACACTACTTGACTAGGAACCAAATGTAGGTGAGCAAGCACAAAGGTGATAGGTGAATAGGACTGGCTGTAGGGGATGATGGCATGGTGATCACTGGACTAGTAACCCGGAGGTTTAGACTAATGCTGTGGCAATCGGTGTTCAACTCCCATCACTGCAGCAGGTGGAATTAAATTTGATTAATAAAACCGCAAATTGAAAGCTAATTTTGGTAATGGTAACAATGAAATGATCATTGATTGTCATTAAGAACCCATCTGGTTCACTAAGTTATTTGAGGGAAGGAAATCCACCATTCTTGGCAGGATTGGCTTACCTGAGACCCCATTGGAACTGTTCGCTGAAACAGCCTAGCAAGCTACTCAGTTAAATGCTATCAAGGATGGGTAATAATGCTAACTTTGCCAGGAATGCCAACAGCAACATTAGCATAAATAAAACAAGATGGTACAGGCAGTGACTTGTGTCAACTTGGTTATGGAAGTTTTTTTTAAATTTGTTCATGGGATGAGGGTATTGCTGACAAAGAGAAGAATGAACTCAACGCTACCAAACCAGTGTTCCACTGGGCCGATTTATTGTCCATTCTTAATTGCCCAGAGGGCAGTTAGTAATCAATTGCAGTGGGTCTGAAATCACATGTAGGCTAGACCAGGTAAGGTTGGCAGTCTGCTTCCCTAAAAGGACATTAGTGAACCAAATGGATTTTTCCAACAATTGACAATGGATTCACGGTGATCATTAGACTCTTAATTCCAGATATTCATTGAATTCAAATTCCACCATCTGCTGTGGTAGGATTCAAATCCAGGTCCCCAGAATATTACCTGGGTTTCTGGATTAACAGTCCAGCATTAATACCACTAGGCCATTGCCTTCCCTTAAAAAAATGGGCAAGCAGAAGTCCATTAAAATAATCCAATCTACATGTAGAACGGCAACAGAATTAGCAGAGCTGCTCAGCCAGGAGCAAAGTTAACCATGTGAAAACAATGGTCTAGAAATGGTACAGATACATGTTTGGATACAAATTGTGAGTTTGCTCTGTTCAAAGTGGCTGCCATATTTTCTTCATTACAACTGCGAAAACACAAATTATTTAACTGTAAAGCACTTTAGGAAATTCTGTTATTACAAAGGCACTATAAATTTCTTTCTATTTATCGTACATAAACTTTGATAGCTGCTGCCAGAACAGATTTCATAGAATTTCAGAACTGTTGGTCCAGTAGGACAGTAAAGGGGTATAAAACAAATTGATCACTGGAACTAAAGTTATTCAGACCTGGTAATAAAATTGTTCCATTTATTGAAAATACTTCAGCCAAAATCATCAAAAGACAATCAAGTATTGTGAACATCTCCCCACACAGAATCAGACATCGAGGTGGTCCTGTTGATTTTGACCAAAAAAAATGCAGTCATACAAGAGGAGTGTGGCGCAACAAGCAGGAAAGGAGGAGGGAGGGAAAGAAACCCAATGGTTTTCAGCTCAAAAGACAATGCATATACATTGGGTCTGGGCCCAAAACGTCAGCTTTTGTGCTCCTAAGATGCTGCTTGGCCTGCTGTGTTCATCCAGCTCCACACTTTGTTATATCGCACATACATTTAGATTTCTCTCCTTCAGCTGAGTCTTTTGAAGCATCTCCAAAGTATCCAAAAGTAAGTACTGCCTCAATGATAACATACTAGGAAAATACAATGTGTAAGAAAACCAAGCACTAATGTGTTAATATTATTCTGAAAAAAATTCTATTTTCCCTCAAAGAGACTCACAGTTGGCAATTACCTGAATTAAAAGTCAATTAAATCATCTTCAAGGCTACAAAAAAATTGGAGATAATCCTAAGTAAGAATGATTGACAATTGCGCTTACAAACATGCCTCAGATTTCTTATTTATATTCAGTCAAAAGAGAGTGGAAAATATTTCTTCACAAATTACCCAGGCAGTAATACAAACTATTTAAATACTTCAAATGATTTTATCTGGGTAACAAGTTGATTTCCTTCACTACCATATTTAACTCACAAGAACGTCAGAATTTGACAGGTAAACATGCAATTTTTTTCAGTTATAATGCTTCTATTTCTAATTATTTTTGGCTTTAAAACACATACAGAATATTTTATTCTTGGTTCATCTAGCCCAGGAGATCACTACAATTAGGCTCAGTCTTTGATGAGGAAAAGAAAACTCCTATTCTTGACCCACATCTAGAAAATCTGGATGGAAGTGTGTATTGGGCAAAATAGGATCAGGCACTTATTATGCAATTTTATGCTTTTGTAATCAAATTATTCAATACTATTTAGGGTTTTCAAATATGAAGACTACGCATTCAGAAAGAGGATCAAAGGATTGCCTATGTGCATATGTATGACAGCATGAAATTACAGCCCTTGAGAGAAAAGTAAATTATCTCCCAAAAAAAAATTACCTTTATCCAATTACAAAACTTTCTGGACTCAATGAGATTAATCAATCTGTACTATAGTCAGGAATTCCAACTAACCCACTAACTTCAAGCTAACATGAAACTCTAAATAAAATGACAGCTCTTAACATTTTTTTCTACCAGCATTATATCAAACCTTCATGTTGGTCAGGACACCAAACCCGCCGTGTCTTTCTTCAAATAATGTCATGAGACATTTTACAGGCACCTCAACAATCAGGTATAGCTGCAATCAAAACTCTCAAATGAACATCAGTACCTTTGACAGTGAAGCAGATACGAAATTACTGCATTTTTCATTTGGGCAGTTTGGCACCAGAAATAAGAACACATAAGAAACAAGAGTACATACAACCACAAGAGCCTGCTCCACCATTCAATGTAATCATGACTGATTTCCAAGTCTGTCTTAAGAATATCTTAAGAATATTCTGTTTTCCTGTTATTACTCCCAAAGTGAACAATCTGGCACTGACCCACATGATATTCTGTCCACCACCACTGTCGTAATTTAGTTATATTTCTTGGCAGTCTTCTGGTCCTCCTCACAGCTTAACTCTGACTTAGTTTTGCATTGTAAATAAACATATTTTTCTTGATCTCTTCATCTGCATCATTAAGATAGATTATAAATAGCAATCCAGCACTCCGGCACTTGCAAAAGCCCACCAGTAAGCCTGTCAAAAATGTTGCATTTACTTATGCTGTTTGTTTTCTCTCTATGAACCAATCTGTTTTGTATGCTAACATAATTGCCACATTCATGATCATTTTTTGGATTAAAGGAAATATTATTAACACAGATGGAGAACACTTTGATCACACTTATTACACAGTGCTGGTCATAATCTTCATCTGTACAATGTGGTCTCTATAGGCCGGAAAGCAAATGCCTATTAATAAATTTTTTTAAGTTAAAATATTTAAATATTATTTAATATTTGGTTTGGCCAATTAAAAATCAAGTCCAAATGTCAAGCATAAATCAACTAATCATGCAAACCATATAAATGTATAACAGCAGATGATGTGGCTGTCTTTTGTGGCACAATGATTGTGTCCCTCCCTTTGAGCTAGAAGGTCTGTGTTCAAGCACCTCCTGTTCCAGAGGTGTATAATAATGTTCCGTATAGGTTGTTTCAAAAGAAAATCTATAACAGTTGATTAACTGTGTAATGGATTTAGCTAGGGTCTAATTCAGCTGAAATTACTACAGGGTATGGCAGAACAGTTATACTCAAAGACAAAAAAAGTTTTTGCAACATGAATGCAATGCTCACAATGTGAATTCTGAAGCCAGGTCAACAGGAACATTAAAAAAGAGAAATGGATAAACACGAGAGGAAACTATTAAAATGATTCAATCAAAAAGACTGAGAATTGAATTACAGTGGATAAAGAGCTAACAAAAGCACAATGGATTAGAAGCAATGCTAAAAATTTTAATTCTACCATCAGAAAAGGTCTTGGTCTCTTAGACCTTCAAAGCAACTTTATTACTACATCAACAGCTGTGTTCTAAGGAAACACCTATTTGCACATGGATGTATTCAAAAGCTTGAAAGAAAGTGAAAAATCCATGATTAAATGACATGATTGAAAGGACACCAAAAGAAACAGAGTTATTGTTCTGTTACACTTTTCAAGCCCACCGGATGTTCCAAAGTACTTTCCAGCCAAATTAAGCATTTTTTAAATGTACGATTACTGTAACATGAAACATGGCAGCAAATTCACACATTGCAAACTCCCACAAACAGCAAAGCTATAACGAATAAATAATCTGATTTGTAATGCTGATCATAATGGCCTAGGCATCAGGAATAAGTCTCCTGTTCTTCTTTAAACTACATCTACTTGATCAGGCATATTCACCCTTAGACATAATGTCTCATGCAAAAAAAATGACTCCACACATCCTGAATCTCTTCACTTCGTCATCCCTACGCCCTGCCATGTCACTAGCCTGGCCACCCATTCCAGTCTGCATCATTAAGATAGATTATAAATAGCAATCCAGCACTCCGGCACTTGCAAAACCCCACCAGTAAGCCTGTCAAAAATGTTGCATTTAGGACCTTCCTCATTTCTGCACCACAGAGTCGACATAGACTGATTTGCTTAAATCCTGGTATGTGACTTGAATTCTCAACCTTCTGGCTAAAAGAGGTAATGAACCATTGCTGACAGATACCTAATACAAACCATAAGAGTTCAATAACATTCAAAAGTATTTGCATTTCTACTGGCTAATGGTGAAAACCTTGATTAGCCTTTATTACTCACACCTTAATTGTGATTTAATAGAATATTGGTAAAAATAATAAATGTATTACACAATGTGCATTAAAAAGCACACTGAATAAGTTCCATCATTCAAAATGCCCTTTTGCAACATATCAGGTAAGAGAACATTGATAATGTTTGCTCAATTTTTAAATTTTAATATGCTTTCTTAACAAAGGGCTAGACAGAAACAAGTAACAAATTGGAATTATGCTCCACACGCTTCAACATTTACAACTGTTCATTACTTAGAGAACACAACTAGAATTCCCAGTGGAATGTACTGCATTGTAATTTGCACGATTATGGACTTTACACAAAAGTGTTAAATACATAAAGCAGTGAGGGAAAGTGAACCCATGTGTATGTGTGACAGTATGACTGACGGGCGAGTGGGGAAGACCAATCCAGAGGCATAAGCGTGCAGGCAAATAGCGATCGACTGGAATGGGTGGCCAGGCTAGTGACATGGCAGGGCGTAGGGATGACGAAGTGAAGAGATTCAGCAACCCGGGCAGCTGGAGAGGTGGTGCTTGGGTGGGTGGCAATCCAGTGATCTGGGCAGTTGGGGAGTCTAGTGGTTGATGTGAAAAATGACCAAGTCACCCAGGCTGTGAGATGCAGAGTTGGCGGCAGACGGGTCCAGTGACCCAGACAAGGTATGCATCAATGTGTCTGTCCAGCAACCCAGGAAGCAGGGGTGATGGGCAAGGTATCCAGTGACCTGGGCAGCCGGAAGGAGGTTATCAAGTGACCCAGGCATCTCAGTTTTCCAGCAACCCAGTGATGTTTGCTCTGTTAATCCAGGCAGGGAGGCAATCCAGCAAGCTGGGGGGCGAGGGGATCCAGCAAAATGGACGGATAGCTGGAGCGGTGGGGAAGGAATCCAGGGACCTGGGTCACTTAAGGGTCCAAGACTCTGGGGGGGGGGGTGAGGGGATTCAGAAAACTGGGTCATGAGATGAAGCTTTAGCCAGTGACCAAGGTGGGAGGTGGGGTCATTCCAGTGAGGTGCCAGGGGAGTGAAGATGGTGGGATTGAGTGTCCTGGGTGGTAGGAGGGATCCAGCAACCAGGGTGGAGAGGGAGGGTTCCACAGACCAAGGCAGTGCCATGAAGTGTGGGCCATCAATCCAGGCAGTGATGGGAATCTAATGAAAGTTATCAGTTATCAGTGACCTGGGCATCAGGGTGTCCAACAATCCAGGTGGCAAGATGATTCAGGGAGCTAGGTTGTGAGGTGAAATTAAGTGTTATCTGGTTAGCCACACAGTGAGATGAAGCATGAGGAAATGACCTGGCAGTGAGGCGATTCAGCGATCAGGACAGCAGAGGGGATACAACAACCTGGACAGACAGGAAGGGAGTATCCAGTGATTTGGACATTTGGGAGTCCAGGGATGGAGGTGGTGAGGGGATCCAGAAACCAGAGTGGAGAGATGAAGGGTGGGCCAGTGGCCCAGGTGGTGGGGGAGGGAACCAGCAACCCAGGTGAACTGGAAGGGACAGATCCAGTGACCTGGGCAACAGGGGATCCAGGGAACCAGGTGAGGTGAAGGGTGGTCAGTGACCTGTATCGAGTAGGGATCCAACGACCTGGGAGCAGGGATCCATGATCCCAGTAGCAAGGTGGTCCAGTAGACCTAGGCAGCCAGGATGGGGGGGGGTGGGTAGGTATCTTGGTCTTGGGTAGTGATCAGGTGGCTGGAGAATGCAATCTTGGGGTTAAGGATATTCTCATGACCCAGGCTGAGAGATGAAGAGTGGGCCTGTTATCCAGGTAGCTGTGAAGTCCAGCGACCTGGACAACTTGATGGGATTTTCCAAGGATCAAGGCAGTGAGAGCTCAGAGCTCTGATGAAGGGTCTCGTCCCGAAACGTCAGCTTTTGTGCTCCTGAGATGTTGCTTGGCCTGCTGTGTTCAGCCAGCTCCACACTTTGTTACCTTAGACAGGAAATGTGATCTGGTTAACCAAGCAATTAGATGAAGGGTGGGGTGGGATGGTGATCTGGCAGCAGTGTGATCCAGTGACCCAGGCAGTGAAGTGAAGGGTGGGATGATGACTTGGGCAGTGAGGGGCTCCAGTGGTCCAGGGGCATATCCTGTGTGGCGAGTATCCAGGAACGAAGCGACCTGGTAGCCCGAGAAAAGCAATCCAGTGACCCAGGAGGGTGGGGGTGAGAAGGCTGGGGGGAGGGGTAAGTGTCCAGTTAGCTAGGGGGCCAGGGCTGAGGAAGGGGTGGTCTGCAGGATCCAGGCAGTGGGGGGCGGACGGGGTATGTCCACGGACTAAGGCTGTGAGGATATCCATGGATCCAAATGGTAAGGGGATACAGGGGCGTGGGCGGTGAAGCAAAGGGTGATCCGCTGATCCGGGTGGTGGGGTGACCCTGGCAGTGGGTAACCGGGTGATCCAGTGACTGGGTTGTATGTTTTCGCGCACGCGTCAGGGGCTGGGTAACGCGTCATTAGTGACAGCTCCGGGGACTGGGAGCAGCGGTGGCAGTTTGCCTTCAGTCGGGCCTGGAGGCGGAGCAAGGGCATTAAGCTCTGGTGGACGGTCCGCCCTCACTGCGGGATTCAGTCACGGCCGTATGGGGGAAGGGGGGGGACAAAGGGAAGGCCTGAACAGGGTGAGTGGTTTTCTTGTGCCACACGGAGGGAAGGCTCTCTCCTTACCCCAGTACTCTCATGGCAGTAGCTGAAACCGCACCAACCGCCGCCCGGCGCTCGCGCCACTGCCTGTTGACGCCTGCGAAGCGACAGCGCATGTGCAAGCTGCTCATCTAGCCCCGCCCACTTGCTTCCAGGGCCGACTCAACCAATCGATTGGATTATCCCATCGAACCATAACGAATGGGAAATACACCTACGTCCGTGACACCACCCATGCACTCCACCTCCTCCAGGACTTCCAATTCCCTGGCCCCCAACACCTCATTTTCACCATGGACGTCCAGTCCCTGTACACCTGTATTCCACATGCAGATGGCCTCAAGGCCCTCTGCTTCTCCCTGTCCCACAGGCACGACCAGTCCCCCTCCACCGACACCCTCATCCGCCTAGCCGAACTCGTCCTCACCCTCAACAACTTCTCTTTCGCTTCCTCCCACTTCCTACAGACAAAGGGGGTGGCCACGGGCACATGCATAGGCTCCAGCTATGCCTGCCTCTTTGTAGGTTACGTGGAACAGTCCCTCTTCCGCACCAACACAGGCCCCAAACCCCACCTCTTCCTCCGTTACATTGATGACTGTATCGGCGCTGCCTCTTGCTCCCCAGAGGAGCTCGAACAGTTCATCCACTTCACCAACACGTTCCACCCCAACCTTCAGTTCACCTGGGCCATCTCCAGCACATCCCTCACCTTCCTGGACCTCTCAGTCTCCATCTCAGGCAACCAGCTTGTAACTGATGTCCATTTCAAGCCCACCGACTCCCACAGCTACCTAGAATACCTCCCACCCACCCTCCTGCAAAAATTCCATCCCCTATTCCCAATTCCTCCACCTCCGCCGCATCTGCTCCCACGATGAGGCATTCCACTCCCGCACATCCCAGATGTCCAAGTTCTTCAAGGACCGCAACTTTCCCCCCCACAGTGGTCGAGAACGCCCTTGACCGCGTCTCCCGCATTTCCCACAACACATCCCTCACACCCCGGCCCACACCATAACCGCCCAAAGAGGATCCCCCTCGTTCTCACACACCACCCCACCAACCTCCGGATACAACACATCATCCTCTGACACTTCCGCCATCTACAATCCGACCCCACCACCCAAGACATTTTTCCATCCCCACCCCTGTCTGCTTTCCGGAGAGACCACTCTCTCCGTCACTCCCTTGTTCGCTCCACACTGCCCTCCAACCCCACCACACCCGGCACCTTCCCCTGCAACCGCAGGAAATGCTACACTTGCCCCCACACCTCCTCCCTCACCCCTATCCCAGGCCCCAAGATGACTTTCCATATTTAGCAGAGGTTCACCTGCACATCTGCCAATGTGGTATACTGCATCCATTGTACCCGGTGTGGCTTTCTCTACATTGGGGTAACCAAGCGGAGGCTTGGGGACCACTTTGCAGAACACCTCCACTCGGTTCGCAATAAACAACTGCACCTCCCAGTCGCAAACCATTTCCACTCCCCCTCCCATTCTTTAGATGATACGTCCATCATGGGCCTCCTGCAGTGCCACAATGATGCCACCCGAAGGTTGCAGGAACAGCAACTCATATTCCGCCTGGGAACCCTGCAGCCCAATGGTATCAATGTGGACTTCACCAGCTTCAAAATCTCCCCTTCCCCCACCGCATCCCAAAACCAGCCCAGTTCGTCCCCTCCCCACTGCACCACACAACCAGCCCAGCTCTTCCCCTCCACCCACTGCATCCCAAAACCAGTCCAACCTGTCTCTGCCTCCCTAACCTGTTCTTCCTCTCACCCATCCCTTCCTCCCACCCCAAGCCGCACCTCCATCTCCTACCTACTAACTTCATCCCACCTCCTTGACCTGTCCGTCTTCCCTGGACTGACCTATCCCCTCCCTACCTCCCCACTTATACTCTCCTCTCCACCTATCTTCTTTTCTCTCCATCTTCGGTCCACCTCCCCCTCTCTCCCTATTTATTCCAGAACCCTCACCTCATCCCCCTCTCTGATGAAGGGTCTAGGCCCAAAACGTCAGCTTTTGTGCTCCTGAGATGCTGCTGGGCCTGCTGTGTTCATCCAGCCTCATATTTTATTATCTTGGATTCTCCAGCATCTGCAGTTCCCATTATCACATTTCTCAGTGCTGCTGGCTGTCACGTAGTTAATCAACAGATAATGTGTGCAAGTACATATTATCTGTAATTATAATTAAACGGACTTATGATAGTGACATACTGATTCAAATATTATAAATATCTGAATCATTCATATCCATGCTGTTATGTATTTCTCAATTATTGATTGTTATGAAGTTGTAATATTCATTGTTTGGGTAAATCAGCATGTAAAAGTAAAAATAACATTCACGCCAGACAATGACCATTTCTGACAAGAGGGAGAATCTAACCATCATCTCTTGACATTCACACAGAAAACCTCGCTATCAGCATCCTCACAGGGTGACCACTGACTGGAAACTGAATTAACCCTGTATATAAGATGGCTACAGGTTTGGGTCAGAGACTGGGAATACTGCAACTCTCTTCCTCTATCCCCAAACCTGTGCACCAGCCATAAGGCATGAGTCAGGAAGTGAGGAATACACTCCAATTATCTGGATGAGTGCGGGTCTGACAGAAACAGACCCTTCGCCCAACTCGTCCATGCCAATCAGGTTTCCTGAACTAGTCCCATTTGTCTACATTTAGCCCATATCCCTCTGAACCTTTCCCATCTATGTACCTATCTAAACATCTTTTAAATGCTGTAATTGTACCCACTTCCGTCACTACCCAAGGCAATTTATTCCATGTGAAAAAGTAGCTCCTTAAGTCTTTTTAAAATCTTTCCCCTCTTACATTAAGCGTATGTACTCTGGTTTTGTACTCCCCTACCCTGGGGAAAGTTCTTGGCTATTCATCACATCTGTGCACCACATGATTTTATAAATCTCAATAAGCTCACCCCTCAACTGCCCACACTCTGGGGAATATGGTTCCAGCCTATTCGGCCTCTCCTTTTCACTCAAACCTTCCAGGCTAGATAACATCCTTGTAAATTCTCTTTGCACCGTTTTCAGTTTAATACCATCTTCATAGAAGGGAAACCAGAATTGTACACAGTACTCAAACTGTGGCCTAACCAATGTCCTGTACGGCTGTAACATGAATCCCATCTCCCATCCTCAATGCTCTGATCAACGAAGGCAAGCATGCCAAGTGTCTTCTTCACCACCCTGTCTACCTGTGACACAATTTTCAAGGAACTAAAATACCTGCACCCCAAAGCTTCTCTGTTTAACAAAACTACCCCGGGCCCAACGATGAACTATGGAAATCCTGCCTTAGCTTGTCTGATCAAAATAAAAGATTTGCACCATCTGAATTAAACTCCATTTGTCATTGTTCACTATACCACCAATTTTGCTGTCATCTACAAACTTTCCAACTATGCTGTAAGGTTTTGGAGTAGGTTTGTAGGCCGGATTGCGGAACAACAAACCAGCTCGGAGAGCCAACCAACCACAACAATTTCCAACCATGCCTCCTATATTCTCATTCAAACTGTTTATATAAAGAATGGATAACAGTGCACCTAGCATTGATCCTTGCAGCACAATGCTGGTCACAGGCTTCCAGCCTTAAAAACAACCTTCTACAACTACCCTCTGTCTCCTCTATCATTAAATCAATTTGGTATTTAGTTGGCTAGCTCTCCCTGGATCCCATATGACCTAACCTTACTAATCAGTTTATCATGCAGATCCTTGTTGAAGGCCTTGCTAAAGTCAATGTAGGCAACGTTTACCGCTCTGCCCTCATCAATTGCCTTGGTCACCTCTTCAAAAAACACAATCAAATTCGTGAGACACGATTTCCCATACACAAAACCATGCTGAATATCTCTAAACAGTCTTTGCCTTTCCTGTCGCTCAACTTCTTCCTTAATTCCCAGTGTTCTGGGATATATTTGATCAGGTCTCAGGGATTTACCTACCTTTACATGTTTTAAGACCTCAACACCTCCAGCACCTGCTCTTCTGTAATGTGGATTCATTTCTGATGAAAGGTCTAGGCCCAAAACGTCAGCTTTCCTGCTCCTCTGATGCTGTTGGCCTGGTGTGTTCATCCAGCTCCACACCTTGTTATCTCGGATTCTCCAGCATCTGCAGTTCCTATTATCTCGTTTCAAGACATCACTATTTATTTCCCAGAATTCCCTAGTTTCCATGTCTTCCTCCACAGTAAATACTACCAAGAAATTTTCCTTTAGGATCTCACCCATCTCCTCTGGCTCCACACATAGATGACCTAATTGATCTTTAGGGGCCTTATTCTCTATTTAGTTATGTTTTTGGCCTTAATGTACTCATAGAATCTCTTTAGATTCTCCTTTACCTTATCTGCCAAAGTTATCTCACGTCCCCTTTTTGCCATCCTGAATCGCCTCTTAAGTATTCGCCTACACCCCTGATACTCCTCAAGGCATTCACTTGATTCCAGCTGCCTATACCTGACGTACTCCACATGCATTTTCTTAAACACATCCTCAATATCTCTAGTCATCCATTTGTTCCCTATTCCTGCCACCCTTGCCCTTCACATTAACAGGAACATGTTATCCCTGAAATCTTGTTATCTTCCTTTTGAAAGCCTCCCACCTGCCAGACATGACTTTACCTGCAACCAGCCTGTCCCAATCTACTTTTGAAAGTCTTTGCCTAATACATCAAAATTAGTCTTGCTCTAATTTAACTTGCAGACCAGACCTGTCCTTTTCTATAACTACTTTTAACCTTTAAAAGAATTATGGTCAAGGGTCCCAAAATGCTCCCCCATTAACTCCTCAGTTTCTTGCCCTGCCTTATTTCCCAAAAAGTGGTTGTCTTTTGCCCTTTCTCTAGTAGGGCCATCTACATACTAATTGAGAAATTTTTCCAGAACACATTGAACAAACTCCTCCCCTTAACACCAGGGCAGCCCCAGTCCGTGTTTGGAAGTTAAAATCAATAACTTTTACAACCTTATTTTTCTTAAGCTATCTGTGATCTCCCTACATAGTTGCTCTTCAATTTTCCACTGACTGTTGGGGGCCTATAGTACAGTCCAGAAAGTGATCACCCCCCTGCTTATTTCTCAGTTCCACCCATATAGATTCACTGGACAATTTCTCAGGAATATCCTTTCTAGGTACTGCTGTGATTAGATTAGATTAAATTAGATTCCCTACAGTATGGAAACAGGCCCTTTGGCCCAACAAGTCCACACCGCCTCTGACCCGTTCCCCAATAACCCACACAATCCTGAACACCACAGGCAATTTAGCATGGCCAATCCACCTATCTTGCACATCTTTGGACTGTGGGAGGAAACCGGAGCACCCGGAGGAAACCCACACAGACACAGGGAGAATGTGCAAACTCCATACAGACAGTTACCCGAGGCTGGAATCGAACCTGGGTCCCTAGGTGCTGTGAGGCTGAAGTACTAACCACTGAGCCACCGTGCCGTGATGTTTACCCTAATCAAAAAAGCCACTCCACCTCCTCTCTCGCCTCCCCTTCAATCGTTCCTGTAGCATCTGTACCCCGGAACTTTGAGCTGCTAGTCCTGTACCTCCCTCAGCTGTGTTTCTGGCTTGACAAAGCTTTCCAAGCTTGATATCATCTTGGATGATTCAACCCGACTGATTGACACCACAGCAACAATCACACACTCCCCTCAACACTGACACTCAGTAGCAGCAGTGTGTACCATCTACAAGACACACTGCAGAAATTCACTAAGGCTCCTTACACAGCACCTTCTCAGCTAACTTGTGAATTTCCAACCACAATCGATTAAGCAAATAAGTGACAGGATAATTCACTTTTCCAGGCCCCTGTAACTAACAAACTTGTCAAAGAATTCCACCATTGAACCAGGGCACTCAACTCAACTAGTCTGAGCTGGTGTTTATAATCCACACAAGTGCTACTTATAGTGAAAGTAAAGCAGAAAGTGCTGTTGAAACTTAGTGCCAATGGCAGCATCTGAAGAGAAAGAAAGTTAATCTTTCAAGTTCAATGACTGATTTTTCTTCAGGACTGAAGATTGGTGGGGATGTATTTTATTTTTAGTGCACCTGCTTTGTGAAAACAGTCTTTATCTAATCTATTATTTGTATCAACAAGTCAATCAAAGGTGATATTAACAAACAGAGATCTGAAATTACATTAAAAAAATGCAATTTGTTTGAAGCATAAAGTTTGAAAGCTTGTAAATTGTAGGAGGAAGGTGAAATAACTCCACAGAGGCCCACATCCTGTCCCCAAGTCACCCTTTATTTACACTTGTATAGTACTTGACAATAGGCCAGCCTCCTCAGAGCCAGCTCTCAGGGTGAACAGAACCTCTATGACTCCTGTTTGTATCTGTCAGCCAGGGCTCCCTGATTGGACCAGGTTAACAGCCCTAATCAGGGAATTCATTTTCCACCTGGCTGACTTTATTATAGTCACTACATCTTTTCCCTTCTAACTTCAGGGATGTAGGCTTGTTCTTTATTGAGTAGCCTCTCTGATGTCATTTTCGTACTGGGTCTCATTCCTGAGTGAGCCACTGATGCAGCTGGCACGTACTGGACTGTGGCCCACCTCTTGCACCCAGAGCATCTCAGAAGAAATTCATCCTTTTCCTCAGGCAGTAATGGTGTTGAGATTGAGACATCCACTGTTTCCATTCTCAGACTCTGTGGTTGAGGACAGGACTAGTAACTTAAATGTTAGACAGAGAAGGAAAGCCCATGGGTTCCAACAGCTTTTCCAGTTGTTCTGAGGGGCTGGGTATGTTTTGCTCCTGCGCTTTTTGCCAGTTTGTGGCTTTCATGTGGTCCATATGCTTGATCAGGACTGCCTCACCTACCCGAACTTTGTACGTCTCAGGACTCTTTTGCTGTCTCAAGTCTGCATACCAACAATTTGCCAGCACAGATCCTGAAGAAAATATTAACCATTTGGCTGAGGCTTGGCTTTGTTTTGGGGTTTTGCTGTGAACTGACCTAGAGTCCCTCTGTTTAGCATATGTCCTGAGTGAGACTATGCAATTGCCTTCACTTAAGTGATGTCACCCAAGCTCCATCAGCTGTGAGGATATCCACTTCCATTGTCATACTTTGTAACTTAAACGGTCTGCTTGCCACATTTTCTGATGACGAAGCTGGTCAAAGTGTCTGTTTGAGGTCCAGTTGGGCTTCAGCTACTGGGCACCTGCATGGCTACATCATTAATCCCACATACCACATGGTCTCTCCGTATCTCATTAAAGGTTAAACCAAAGTCACATGCCTCTGTCTTAACCCTGTCAAAAATCCCAAAACAGTTTCCCTTCATTCTCAAACCAGTGAGTAAAACTGATAGCATCTCAGAATTAGAAAAAGCTTGGGGTCATAATATTCCTTAACCAAATCCATCAATTCTTGAAAGGTTTTTATATCTAGTGCCTCAGGAAAAGTTAGGCTCCTAATAATGGAAAAGAACTGTGGCTACACATGTTGTCTGGAGAATTACTCATTGCTTTTCATCTGCTTCAATGTCATTTGCCCAGAAAAAAAATAACACATTCTTTCAACATACTGGGCCCAGTCTTCAACAGCAGTATTGAATGAGTCAATCTTCCTGAAAAATGGTTAGTGCTGCTGTCTCATGGTGCCAAGGCCAAAAGTTCAATTCCATCCTCAGCCAACTGTCTATACAGAGTTTGCACACTCTCCTCGTGTCTGTGTGGGTTTCCTCTGGGTGCTCCTGTTACCTCCCACAGTCCAAAGATGTGCAGTTTAGGTTGATTGGCCATGCTAAATTGCCCATAGTTCCAGGGATGTGGATAAGGTGGATTAGTTATGGGATATGCAGGGTTATAGGGATAAGGTAGAGGGGTGGGACTGGGTGGGATGCTCTTCAGAGGGTCAATCTAGACTTGATGAGCCAAATGGCCTGCTTCCAGACTATTGGGATTCTATGGCAATGGCATGATGTCAGAAATACTTACCCCAAATTAAAGATGACTGTTGCAAGGAAACTAGACACTGGTTCAGCTTCCTCAGAGCCAGCTCTCAGATTGAGCAGACACTCCTGTTTATATCTGTCAGCCAAGGTTTTATTGGACCAGGTTAACAACCCCAATCAGGGAACACATATTCTATGAGGTCCACCTGGCTGACTCACCATAATCAATACAGAAGAGGTGATAGCTGAAGGTAGAGTTCTTTCACTGGATCATTTCTCCTTGGGAAAAGTTGTGCATTGGTAATCAATTATATCTTACTGTTTGTTTGTCACAGAATAGTGTGGATACAGTTATATGAAAGCAAAATGCTACAGATGCTGGAAATCTGAAACAAACATAGAAAATGCTGGAGAAACTGACAGTATCTGTGGAGAGAGAAACAGAGTTAATGTTTCAATCCAATATGAAACTGTGATTTACAGATGCACAGAGAAACAGACTTCTGCTCTTAAGTCATACTGGACTCAAAGCATTTACTCTGTTTCTCTCTCCACATATGCTGTCAGACCTGCTGAGTTTCTCCAGCATTACCTGTGTTTGAACACAGATACCTATTTACAGAAAGGAGCAAATATTTAATCTGGCAGTGACACACTTTGTTCTTTACCAGTTACCTATTGTGACATGATATTCATTGACCAGTAACTATCAACTTTCATGTAACATGTCATTATTTCTGGTTGTATAAATTTATGGTCTTGTTCCTAAACATCCATCCAGTATTTGTGTTTCAAAATATATCAGTGGATTCTTAATGAATGCTTTATCTGACAGCAAACTTTGTACTTTGTCTTGCTAGAGATATGAGTATTCATGCAGTTTAGCGGCAATTTTTACCAAAAAAAATCACTGTTTTGTTTGTACACCCAAACTCTATGAGGAAATGTTACAATCAATCTCAAGCTGGCAGCCTGCCAGCAATGATGTCATCATTTCAATGTTTTGCATGAAGGCACAATGACAGTCTTGATGGAAGATTTGGTATTGCAGGCTGAATTTCTCCAGCACTCTTTCACATTTACCATTTGTTCAGAATACTCAATATATATTTTCATGAATAATATATTTGCCGCTGCAAACATTAAACACAATAGTTAAAAATTAACTGATTCTGAACCTTATGCTATGCTCAGCAAAAAGAACAACAATGCCTTGGAATAACGTTTTTTTCAGAAATAACATTAGCTTCCTATTTTTCATAATGGACACATGAAGGGCTGCTAATAAATCAGTACATTATTCCACAAACATCAAATGATATTTGTTCTCTAGATCTGAGCAGCTGAATTATTGCTTCTAATTTTAAAATGTGAGGATATCAAAACAGAACCATCACCGTTATCTGTCGTTTTAGATATTTCACAGGTAGAAGATAGTAGCTGATAGATATACAGTTCTTCAATTCAAGAGAACAAACAATATTTCTCTCGGAGTGTTTATAGTATAATGTTCACTGGAGGTCCCATTGGAACAGCTCAGGACTGACTTCACTTTCAGTTTCTCCTCCCTCTGGAAATGTATAGTCTCTGCCAGCCTCTACCCACATGACAGAGTCAGATTTGGAATCGTCTCACAATTGAAAATAATGAAAATTAATCTTGAGTAATGAGCTCTCAAGCACCTAGCCACTGGTGCAGTTTAACAGCCATAAAATAAAATAAACATACAAACGCAACAACAGAGTAAATCATTTAGTGAAACTGGAGTGGGCCATTCGACCCATAAGGCTATTTTATAACTCAAATTCATTTGCTCAACCTTGTTTCATATTCTTTGATACCCATTACCTAACAAAAATCCATCACTCTCAATCCTAAAGTTTTCAAACAATCCACCGCCTTATGTGGGGAGAGAGTTTAACATTTCCATGATCCTTAATGGAAAAAAGCCTTTCCTGATTTCATTCAAAATGGTCTGCCTCTAATTTTAAGGTTGTATCCCTTATTCTGGATTTACCCAAGAAGGCAAATTACTTTTGTGTAACTGCTTTGCCAAATCATTTGAAATACCTCAAATATATCATTGCTCAACCATCCATACTCAAGGGAATACAGGGTAAGTTTATACAAACTGACAACTACCCTGCTGCTATGCCAAAAGAAAATCTGGAAAGTCGAGGTCATAGTCCATAGAGGGAACAGCTTTTGAAACCTCCACTTAAAAACAACATAATTGCTTCAAGCAACCAATCAAGAGATAATGGGAACTGCAGATGCTGGAGATTCCAAGATAACAAAGTGTGAGGCTGGATGAACACAGCAGGCCAAGCAGCATCTCAGACATACCTTCCGATTCATGTTGAAATCTTGATGTTAAAGACTTGTTTGAATATTGACATTCCAGATATCTTTCTGTGGTTTCTGTTATTTCCTTCATGTAGCCATAACCCCTGGCTCATTGTAATGTGATTTCTTTCCCACATCTGTAATTGCACTTGCTTCAGCTAACAGGCCCTGACCACATCCCATCCCCCACAACCACCTCAGGCAAGAAGGTGACAAGTTTCTCAATCTTAAACTTATACCAAGTGATGCTTTGCTTTAATCTACTCATACAGTATTGTACAAAAGTATCTCAAACTACAAGCAGAAAATGCCAACTAACACTCAACATTTGGAGACACTCGGCATTTCAGGTCTGATACCTCATAAATTATTGCTTCTCCTTTCTTCTCTTTCTGCCCAGTGACTGAAGTTGAAAATTCAGTACAAGAACAGATCACAAAACCACACTCATCAACCAGCTGAATGACCATTTACAGCGGTGCGTGGATGAGACATAGCAGCACATTAATGGATTTATGTGGAGAATGTTGCAACACATTGGAGCTGCACCAGAATTCCACATTAGTGATGTCACAATGGAAATGCAAATGGTTGGTAGGGAGGACAAATCTATCAAAATCTGGAATTAAGATGAAATAAAATGTGACAGCAGACAGGACTGTTCCTGCTGAGTTCGTATTTCTTCACTCACTGAGAGCCTTTAGTACTATTTTCACAGTGATGAAAAATGGATTTAGACAGTATCAATATGACAGATTGGTTCAGAGAATATGTTCCTAATCTGATTCCAGGAGCATGTTAGTGACAAGCAAAGTGAAGGCTTCCTCTAGAGAAGGGGTGTGACAACATACATTTGTGTGTATGCAGTATAACTTTAGGCCAGTGCAAAACCATGAGTTGAGTCTATACGGTGTCAGCACTTGGGGATATTTTATCATTTTCAATATTGGCATTGTTAGGTGAAGGCTAACTTTTCTATTAAGCTTTCCTAGCTTAGTAGAAATACTTAAAGGAAAAGAAATTACAGAACTATGAGATACAGTGGAGGAATGATATAACTTGGATAGCACATATTGACATCTACAGGTCCAGAAGACCTTACGTAAGAAACAGGAGCAGGAGCAGGCCATCTGGCCCCTTGTGCCTGTTCCACTATTCAATGATCTTTTCATGGACTCAGCTCCTCTTACCCAACCAATCACCATAACTCTTAATTCCTTTACTGTTCAAAAATCGACCTATCTTTGCCTTAAAAATATTCAATAAGGTAGCCTCAATTGCTTCACTGGGCAGGGAATTCCACAGATTCACAATGCTTTAGGTGAATTTCTTCCTCAACTCAGTCCTAAATCTGCTCCCCTTTATTTGAGGCTCTGCCCCCTAGTTCTAGTTTCACCTGCAACCTTCCTGCTTCTTTCATATCTATTCTCTTCATAATTTTATATGTTTCTATAAGATCCCCTATATTCTTCTAAATTCCAATGAGTATAGTCCCAGTCCCTCTCAATCCAGAATAAACTTAGTGAACTTCCTCTGTATCCTCCCCAGTGTCAGTACATCCTTTCTCAAATAAGGAGACCAAAAACTGTACACAGTATCTTGGTATTTGACCTCAGAGTGACCCAAATTACTGCACCATCCGAGTAAATTGTCCATATGTATAGGACAGCCAGATGGATCAGGGACTGACGAATGTTATTGGGCTGAATGGAGGTGAACCCATAACAAAAATAAAGTATTTGTTTGCGAGGCATGTTGAAACATTTTTAAATCAGTAGAAGAATTAAATGTCAAATCCACTTGCTAACCAAAATGTAAACGAGATTACAGGACAACCTAATGTTTGAGCTGTTTACATATAAAAATAAGTGTGTGACTGAAAAACAAGGCAGAGCTGGGTACTTTTTTGATAGTAAGACATGCAGAGGCTTTTTATCCCAGAAGTACAGGAAGAGCAGTGAGATTTGACAGGTCAAATCTGTTTAACTGAGGAATGGACAACACTTCACACATCAACCCTTATCCTTCTGGGGCAGGGCAATTTATAACTGAGTTTCAGATCAACTTTATTCTCCACATATTTCTTACAAATGATATTGATTGAAGGTCAGGATCCTACACCCTGCATTGTTGTCATTCCTTTTTACCTTTGTTGTTCAATCAGATTCCTGAAGGTCACAAGCCAAGTCGGAGTCAGTAATGAGGAACTTCCTGCGATTGTTCCACTGCCAAATCACTGACAGCAAGCAAACAAAACAAGGAACATGGTGACATTCAAGCTCCCTTTCCCGGTGGGGCTTCCAGGAGACTCTGGTTGAACCCGCAATATCACAGAGGCAGTCACCTGTCAGGAACATTGCTGAGACAATCCCACTGCCACAAAGTCTGTGTTCAGAATTCCCACTTGGTCCCAAACAGTCAGGGTCTCAAAGTCTGCTGGAAGGTCAGACTTCTAGTCTGTGTGAAAATTAGCTGCCACTCTCCCAGCATGAGAGACTACACCTCAAAAATACATCTTCACTTTAAAATACTTTGGGAATCCTCTATGTTGTGAAGGCTACTGTATAAAAGTTAGCTCTTCTCTCTATTTTTTTTTATCTTCCCTCCTAGTTGAAGTCTTTAAAATGCTGGTACCTCCTACTCCCCCTGCTGATCATGAAAGCAGTTCACATCACACTACAAGCATCATTCTATTTCTTTACATCGCATTGCTTTTCTTTGAGAGACTGTAAGAACAACAGATGCTGGAGTCAGAGATAACAGTGTAGAGCTGGAGGAACACTGCAGACCAGGCAGCATCAGAGGAGCAGGAAAGTTGACATTTTGGATCAGGACCCTTCTTCAGAAACGGGGAAGGGAGCTTAGAAATGAATAGTGAGTGGAGGGGTGGGGCTGAGGAAGGTAGGTGGGATGATGATAGGTGAATGCAGGTAGAGAGTGGTGGGGATTGGTCAGTGAGGTGGGAGGGATGGATAAGTGGTAGAGGAGATGGACAGGTTGTGTCAGGTCAAGGAGGTGGAGATGAGATGGAGGATTGGTCAAGAGATGAGGCTGGGGGGTGGGGATATTTTGAAACTGTAAAGTCCATGTTTAGGCCATTGGGCTGTAGGCTCCCAAGGTGGAATGTGAGGCGCTGCTCCTCCAGTTTGCAGGTGGTGTTGTAGTGACACTGGAGGCAGCCCAGGATGGACACGTCACCCAAGAAGTGGGAGGGGGAGTTAAAATAGCTCTCGACTGGAAGGTATTGTCGTTTGTCGCAAAGAGAGCAGAGATACTCCTCAAGACCGTATACTCACCTATCATCATCCCACCTACATTCCCCAGCCCCACCCCTCCTCTATTTATTTCTGAGCTCCCTTCTCCCTACTCATTTCTGAAGAAGGGACCTGATCCAAAACGTCAACTTTCCTGCTCCTCTGATGGTCTGCTGTGTTCTTCCAGCTCCACACTGTGTTATCCCCACATTTCATTTCTTTGTCATTTTAAATCTCTCAACCTGAACAGTTCTTAAATCAACATATAAGCCTTGATTTTCTGCCCCAAATGCGCATGACAGGTTGGTTCTTATTGTTCATCACTTTTTGAATTCCCATTATCAGAGATGGGAAATACCCTTCCCAATCTGCACCCTGTTCAGGAGCCCATATAATGTGAATTACTCTGGTGCTGCCACCAGGGTTCCTTAAACTGAGTTTTAGATTTTATTCCCACCTTTTCTGTGACAACAAACAAAAACAGAAATTGCAGGAGAAACTCGGCAGATCTGGGAACATCTGTGGAGAAAAAACAGAGTTAACGTTTGGAGTTCAGTAATCCCTTTTCTGAAGTTTCTCCAGCAATATATATTTCTATTGTTTTAGAATTACACTACACTTCGGTCAAAGAAAAACGTAAGGACATGAGAGATTGAAGCAAAGAGGCCCTGGAAACTGCTCTGTCATTCGATAAGGTTACGGCTGACTTTCCACTTCAACGTCATGTCCTGACTTCATTATTTTCCAAATACTTTTCCATCTTCACCTTGAATAAACTCAACAACATGGCTCTCTGTGCATAGAATTACAAAAAAGAGACACAGCTCTTTTAGTAAGGAGATATTTCCTCACCTCAATCCCTGAACCCTTATCCTGAGACTATGATCCCCACAGAGAACAGTACAGACCCTTCGGCCCACGATGTTGTGCTGAACTTTAACTCTAATCCTAAGGTCTATCTAACCTCCACCTCTACCTTACAGTCTCATCCATATGCCAATCTAATAGACGCTTAAATGACCCTAATGAAACCGACTCCACTATCCTCTCCGGCAATGCATTCCACGCCCCTACCACTCCCTGAGTAAAGAACCTACCTCTAACGTCTCCCCTATATCTACCTCCACTGACTTTAAGACTATGCCCCCTTGTAATTGCTACCTCCACCCTAGGAAAATGTCTCTGGCTGTCTACTCTATCTATATCTCTGATCATTTTGTACACCTCTATCAAGTCACCTCTCATCCTTCGTCGTTATAAAGAGAAAAGCCCTAGATCTCACAACCATTCCTCTTAAGACCTTCCCTCCGTTCCAGGAAACATCCTGGTAAATCTCCTCTGCATCTTTTCCAATGCCTCCACATTTTTCCTGTAATGAGGCAACCAGAAATGGGCACAATACTCCAGATGTGGACGAACCAGGCTTTTGTAAAGCTGGAACATAACTTCACGGCTCTTGAACTCAATCCGTCTATGAATGAAAGCTAACACACCATACGCCTTCGTTACAACTCTATCCACCTGGGTGGCAGCTTTCAGGGAACTGTGAACATGAACCCCAAGATCCCTCTGCTCCTCTACACTGCCAAGAATCTTTCCATTAACCCTGTATTCTGCTTTCAAGTTTGTCCTTCCAAAATGAATCATCTCACACTTTTCAGGGTTAAACTCCATCTGCCACTTCTTAGCCCAGCTGTGCATCCTATCAATGTCCCTTTGTAACCTCTAACAGCCCTCTACACTATCCACAACTCGACCCACCTCCGTATCGTCCACAAACTTGCTAATCCACATTTCCACTCCTTCATCCAAACATTTACAAAAATCACAAATAGAAGAGGACCCAGGACAGATCCTTGTGGTACAGCACTCGTAACTGAGCACCATGTTGAATATTTTCAATCCACTACCACCCTTTGTCTTCTAAGGGTCAGCCAATTCTGAATCCAATCTGCCACATTTCCCCCTATCCTATGCCTCCTTACTTTTTGCATGAGCCTACCATGGGAAAACTTATCAAACGCCTTACTTAAATCCATGTATACCACATCCACTGCCCCACCTTCATCCACGTGTTTGGTCACCTCTTCAAAGAATTCAATACAGTTTGTGAGGCATGATCTACCCCTCACAAATCCATGCTGACTATCACGAATCAAACTGTGCCTTTCCAAGTGATCATAAATCTTATCTCTCAGAGCCCTTTCCAATAATTTGCCCACCACTGACACAAGACTAACTGGCCTGTATTTCTCGGGATTATCCCTGTTCCCTTTTTTGAACAAGGGAGTGACATTTGCCTCTCTCCAATCTTCCGGCACTATACCCGTGGACAGTGAGGATGAGAAGATCATTGCCAAAAGGCCCTGTGATCTCTTCCCATAGAATCCTTGGATAAATCCCATCAGGCCCAGGGAACTTATCTATCTTCAACTTCCTCAGAATTCCCAGCACACCTTCCTTACTGACATCGACCTCCTCTAGCTTACCAGCCTGTTTCACAATGTCCTCCTCTACAACTAGGTCCCTCTCAGTTGTGAATACCAAAGAAAAGTATTCATTAAGGACCTCTCCTATCTCTTTAGGCTCTGTGCAACAAATTCCCATTACAATCCTTGATCGGCCCTTTCTCTGGTCATTCTCTTATTCCTCACCTACATGTAAAAAGCCTTGGGATTTTCCTTGATCCTGCCTGCCAAGGTTTTCTCATGCCCCCTTATAGGTCTCCTAAGCTCTTTCTTCAGCTGCTTCCTGGATAACTTGTATCCCGCCAGAGCCTTTTCTGTTCCTCTTTTCCTAAACCTTACATAAGCATCCTTCTTCCTCTTGACCGGGCGTTCAACCTCTCTTGAGAACCAAGGCTCCCTCACTCGACCACAACTTCCCTGCCTGCTAGGGATAAACATATCGAGGACATGCAATATGCATTCCTTAAACAATCTCCACATTTCAATAATGCTCTTCCCTGACAGCATCTGTTCCCAATTTATGTTACCCAGTTCTTGCCTAACAGAATTGTAATTACCCTTCCCTCAATTATTAACCTTACCCTGCTGTATGGAGCTATCCTTTTCCATGACTATTGTAAAAGTAACAGAGTTATGATCGCTACCACAAAAATGCTCTCCTACCAACAGGTCTAAGACTTGGCCCGGATCATTGCCAAGCACCAAATCCATTATTTCCTTGTGTTGGTCTATTTACGTACTGTGTCAGGAATCCTTCCTGAATGCACTGGATGAAATCCGCTCCGTCTAAACTATTACAACTAAAATGTTTCCAAACAATATTTGGAAAGTTGAAGTCACCCATGACTACAACCCTGTGACTTCTACACCTTTCCAGTACCTTCCTCCAAATCCACTCCTCTACTTCTCTGCAACTATTAGGGGGGGTTCTGTAAAACAAACCCCAACAAAGTGACTGTTTCTTTCTTGTTCTGGACCTCAACCCAAACCGATTCTGTGGACATATCTTCCTCGAACTGCCTTTCAGCAGCTGCTATACTCGCCCTGACTATCTATGTGGCTCGCCCGCCTCTTTTTTCACCCTCCCTATTTCTTTTAAAGCAATTAAATCCCAGAACTTCCAACCACCATTCCTCTCCCTGAGTTACCCAAGTTTCTGTAATGGCCACAACATCGTAGTTCCAAGTAGTGACCCATGCTCTAAGTTCATCCACCTTATTTCCAATACTTCTAGCATTGAAGTATACACACTTCAAACCACAATTGCAATCCATCGACTGCATTTCTTTACAAACAACCTCACTCCCTGTTATGTTTGTTGGAAGGCTGAATACCTCATGCTCTGAATTATAAATCCTGTTCCCCACACCCTGCTAATCTAGCTTAAACCATCCTGCACAGCTCTAGCAAACCTCCCTCCCAAGATATTTGTGCCCTTCGGGTTCAAGTGCAACCCCTCCTTACTGTACAAGTCCCACCTTCCCCAGAATGTGCTTCAATTATCCACATAATGGAAGCCCTCCCTCCTACACGAGCCCTGTAGCCACCTGTTTAGCTGCACTCTCTCCCTATTCCTTACCTTGTTATCATGTGGCACTGGTAGTAATCCAGAGATAACTACCCTGTTTGTCCTGGACTTCAGCTTCCAATCTAATTCTCTGTACTCATTTTTCACATTCTCTGTCCTTTTTCCACCTATGTCATTGGTACCCATGTGTACCATGACTGCTGGTTGCTCACTCTCTCCCTTAAGGATCTTGGAAACACGAAGTGAGACATCACAGACCCTGGCACCTGGGAGGCAAATACCATCCTTTCATCTTGTTCGTGTCCACAGAACCACCTATCTGTGCCTCTTACTATCGAATCGCCTACTACAATTACTCTCCTATTCTCCACCCTTCCCTTCCATGCCACAGGGCCAGGCTCAGTGGCAGAGACCTGTTCACTATGGCCAAGTTTTAATTGTTCATGGGGTGTGGACGTCTTTGAGTAGGGCCACATTTATTGCCCATCTTAATTGCCCTGGAGAGGTTGGTATGAGCCATTGTCTTGAATTGCTGCAGCATTTGGACGCGGAGACCCACAGTGCTGGTTGGAAGTGAAATAACTCCACAGAGGTCAGTATCCTGTCACCAAATCATCCTTTATTTACACGTCCACAAGGACTAAGAATGTTCAGCCCATGAAAGAGCGGGCATGGGTGAAGCATAACTGAGTCCAGGGTTTACCCGGACATTCGCACGAATGTGGGGGAAGCTGCTGGTGGTAATTTTTGTCCTTCTTGTCACTCTGGGCACTGCCCAATCATCATGGCTATGTTTGCATCCAATCCTGGCTACCAGGCACCCCTGGATGACCCTGGTAGAACCTGGCAGATCTTTGCTCGATGGTTATCTGGCTTCACCAGGTCCAGAAGGGTTTCAGTTCTGGTTGTTGTAGCCTTTGGTTTCTCCCATCACCACCAACTGTTTTGGTTTTGCCAGGACCGGATCTTTTTGCATTCATAGTTTAGTATTGTCAGATATGTGTGGCGTGTACCAGACTGTAGCCCTCCACTCTTGCACCTTGAGTGTCTCAGAAGAAGTTCATCCTCTTCTTCAGGCAGTAAAAGGTGTTGAGACCGTGGTTTCTTTGAAGCTAGACAGGGGGAGAACCCATGGTTTCTGACAGTCCTTTCAGCTGTTCTGATTGGGCCAGGTATCTTTTGCCCCTGTTATGTCCATGTATTTGAAGCTTTCATGTGGTCCTCATGCTTGTTCAAAACTGCCTCACCACCTACTCAAAATTTGTACGTCATGGGAGCTAACCTCATGTAAACATGCCTCTTACAAATGCCAGGCCAGTTCTGTGGTTTCAACAACAAACTTCATCCCTTGAAGTAAACTGTCTCTCTTGCTTAGAGAAATTTTGTGCCTGGCATTGCTGTTCCTGATACCATTTCACCCTCCCCTCTCCAGGAGTGAGCATTTCAGATTGAACCTGGTGCAGAGTCTTCTCTCCATTAGCAACTCTGCTGGAGTTATACCTGTAGTTGCATGAGGGACATCCGATAATTAAATAGGATCTGAGGAATTGAAGCTATAGGCTGTTTCTTTAAGCTTGCCTTCAAAGTTTGGACTGCTCTTTCTGCCAGACCATTGGACGACAGATGGCATGGAACTGTCTTTATATGCTAAATGCCATTTGACTTTAGGAAACACTTGGGATTCCCTGCTGGAAAATGATAGCCTGTTATCTATGACCAACACTTCAGGAGCCCGTGTATTGCTTTTCTATCACTGACCCATGTTTCATGAATTGACTCTGTGCGCATCCAACCACTTTGAGTGGCGTCCACAAGGACTAAGAACGTTCAGCCCATGAAAGAGCGGGCATGGGTGAAGCATAACTGAGTCCAGGGTTTACCCGGACATTCGCACGAATGTGGGGGAAGCTGCTGGTGGTAATTTTTGTCCTTCTTGTCACTCTGGGCACTGCCCAATCATCATGGCTATATTTGCATCCAATCCTGGCTACCAGGCACCCCTGGATGACCCTGGTAGAACCTGGCAGATCTTTGCTCGATGGTTATCTGGCTTCACCAGGTCCAGAAGGGTTTCAGTTCTGGTTGTGGTGGCCTTTGGTTTCCCCCATCACCACCAACTGTTTTGGTTTTGCCAGGACCGGATCTTTTTGCATTCATAGTCTAGTATTGTCAGCAGTGACTGGAAGGGTGTTCAGAAAATTTAAAACTAGAATGGACTCTTCCAGTGGCAGCACCAAGGTTGGTGTATCTGCCAATAGGAGGCAGCTACTTGGCCTCCTGGGTGATGTTCCAACTTATAATTGTGCACACTTAGAAAATGATCTCACTGCTGAATTAGACCTGAAGCTATGTGGGGCATGGCCTTGTCTTCTTTGAGTAGCCCTAGAAAGGGTTTGTGATCTGTTACTATTGCAAATTTATGTCTGTAAAAGTATTGGTGGAACTTGCTCAGATCAAAGATGACCATCAAACCTTCCTTCACTATCTGATGTATTTGCGCTCTGCATCAGCCAAAGTCTGAAAAGTATACGCTTATGTGCATTCCTCACTATCCCAATAATACACAGGGAGACATCACGTCATCACCAGTTCTCGCTTGGGATCAGTGTGCCAACAACTTAGGTGATGGCAGCTGCCTCTTCACTTCCCTAAAAGCTAAGTCTTGGCTACAAGACCATTTCCAAGGCTGACCTTTTTTAAAGAGTTGATGCAGAGGTGACAGAATGGAAGCCAGGTTATGTATGAATTTTCTGTGATAATCCATCAATCCGAGGGATGACCTAAACTCTAGGACTGAGATGGGAGCTGGGGAACCTTTGATCACCTTCGTTTTATCTTCCAATGGGTGTAACACAGTCTTGTCGACATTGTAGGCTAAGTAGGTCACATGGGTGCCTAGAATACACATTCCCTTCTAAGGCAGATGCCTGCCTTGCAGAAATGTCTAAGGACTATGTCCAACACTGCCCTTCACCACATTATATGCTTTCTCTTTTGCTTTTATGCTATCCCTGACTTCCTTAGTTAGCCATGGTTGCCTCATCCTCCCTGTACCATGCTTCTTCTTCCTCAGGGTGAATTTTTGCTGCGTCTCCTGAATTACTCCCAGAAACTCCTGCCATTGCTGTTCCACTATCTTTCCTGCTCGGCTCTTCTTCCAGTCAATTCTGACCAGCTCCTCCCTCATACCTCTGTAGTTGCCTTTATTCAGCTGTATTACCGTTACCTCTGATGCTATCTTCTCCCTCTCAAATTGCAGAGTAAATTCTATCATCTTATTATCACTGCCTCTTAAAGGTTCCTTTACCTTAAGCTCCCTTATCAAGTCTGCCTCATTGCACAACACTAAATCCAGCATTGCCTGATCCCGAGTGGGCTCCACCACGAGCTGCGCCAAAAAGCCATCTTGTAGACATTCCACAAATTCATTTTCTTGCAATCCACTACTGACATGATTTTCCCAGTCCACCTGCAAATTGAAATCCCCCATGATCACTGTGACTTTGCCTTCTTACACACCTTTTCTATGTCCTGATGTATCTTGCGCCCCAGCTCCTGACTACTGTTTGGAGGTCTGTTCACAACTCTAACTATGGTTTTTTTCACCTTTGCAGTTCATCAATTCTACCCACACAGATCCTACACCACCTGGCCCTACTTCGCTTCTTCCTATTGATTTAATTTCATTTCTCACTCATAAGGCAACTCCACCCCCTCAGCCCAACTGGCTATCGTTTCGAGGGGATGTATATCCTTGGGTATTCAGTTCCCAATCCTGATTCCCTCATAGCCACGTCTCCATGATGCCTACCATGTCATACCTGCCAATTTCAATCAGCACCACAAGCTCGTTTACCTTATTCCTTATACTGTGTGCATTTAGATATAACACATTCAGTCCGATGTTAACCCTCCCTCTTCTCATTTTCATTTGTTTTTCCAGTGTTTGATTGCTAGCGTTTTCCAAACATTCTGTCCTATTTGTGTCTGTGCTGGAGAGGTTAATAACCTCTCCTGAATTCTCCTTCCCTGTCATTTCTTTCAGATTGTTCCATTTAGTTGAATCCACCACTACAGATGTTAACCTGCTACTTTGTTTCCCACTGGGCAAGTTTCACCATTCCCTTCCCCCCAACTTTCTAGTTTAAAGTCCTGTTAACCGGCCTATTTACCCTTTTCGCTAGAATGTTGCTCCCAGCTCGATTCAGGTGGAGACCGTCCCTAAGGTACAGATCCCTCCTGTTCCAATACTGATGCCAAGTCCCCATTAAAATGAACCCCTCTTTCCCGCACCACTCTTTTAGCCAAGTGTTTACTTCCCTTATTCTCATGTCCCTATGCCAATTAGCATGTGGCTCAGGCAGTAGTCCAGAGATTATAGCCCTTGAGGGCCTGTTCTTTAATTTGGTTCCTAGCTCCTGATAATCTCTGAACAGGTCCTCTTTCCTTGCCTTGCCTAAGTTGTTTGCTCTGGTGTGGACCACAACAACTGGATCCTCCCCCTCCTGCTCCAATATCTTTTCCAGCGGGTCAGAGATACCCCTTACCCTAGCACCAGGCGGGCAACACACCATGCAGGACTCATGACCTCGCGAATATTATATATTCCCCTAATTATAGAATCCCCCACAACTACCACTTGTCTTTTTGCCCCCCCGCCTCTTGGATGGCCTTCCGTTCCACAGTGCCGTGGCCAAATGGCTCATTCTCTCTGCAGCTTTTTTCCTCATCCACACAGGGAGCAAGTACCTCGTACCTCGTACCTGTCGGACAAGGTCAAGAGCGGAGGTTCCTCCGTTCCTGACTGCAGGATCCCTCTACCTGCCTCGCTTACAGTCACAGCCTGCTGTCCCTGGCCACTGACTTGAAGTGCTTAATCTAACAGGTGTGACTGCCTCTTGAAACAAATCAGCCAGGTACTTCTCCCCCTCCCAGATGTGCCGCAGTGTTGGAAGCTCCGATTCCAGCTCAACAACTCTGAGCCGAAGTTCCTCGAGCCACCAACGCTTGCTGCAGATGTGGTCACTGTAGCACACCATGGGATCAGCCAGCTCCCACATCATACAGCTACAACACATCGCCCATCCAGCCATTTCTACTTATTTACTTCACTAATTTATTAGAATGAGTTAATTAATTTTTTGATAAAGAAAGACTTGCTTTACCTTACCAACCTTACAGTCTCTTTTTTTGGTTAGAGGAGGAGGATGGGTGGAAGACACTTCACATGTAGTGTTTCGGGTATTGCCAATGCCCAAATATAACAGAGATAGGGTTAGGCTTGCTTGCTGTGTTCATCCAGCTCCAAGCCTTGTTATCTCCAATTCTCCAGCATCTGCAGTTCCTACTATCTCTGCCTGAATATAATAGTTCAGTTCCCGGCTCACACTTTCACCACTCCCGCTGCTCGAATCAAGTAGGCCGTTGGTTCACAAGGTAAGTTTTTATAGGAAAAAGCTTACCTTCCCGGGTTCCCCCAAGCTCTCACCCTCACCACTCCTGCCATTCGAAACAATAGGAGGTAGGGGAGGTCCTTAATGAATACTTTGTTTCAGTATTCACCAGGGAGAGGGACCTTGACGTTTGCGAGGACAGCATGAAACAGACTGATAGGCTTGAACTGGTTTAATTTAGAAAGGAGTATGTGCTAGAAATTTTGGAAAACATGATGTGTTGAAAAACATACTTATGGTGTGTTAGCTTTCATTAATAGAGGGATTGAGTTCAAGAGCCGTGAAGTTATGCTCCAGCCGTACAAAAGCCTGGTTCAGCCACATCTGGAGTATTGTGTCCAGTTCTGGTCGCCTCATTACAGGCAAGCTGAGGAAGCGTTGGAAAAGGTGCAGAGGAGATTTACCAGGATGTTGCCTGGAATGGAGGGAAGGTCTTACGAGGAACGGTTGAGAGTGCTGGGGCTTTTCTCTTTAGAATGATGAAAGATGAGAGGTGACTTGGCAGAGGTGTACAAAGTGATCAGGGGGACAGATAGAGTAAGCAGCCAGAGACATTTTCCTAGGGTGGAGGTAGCTATTACAAGGGGGCATAGTCTTAAAGTGAGTGGAGGTAGATATAGGGGAGACATCAGAGGTAGGTTCTTTACTCAGAGAGTGGTTCGGGCATGAAATGCATTGCCAGAGAGGGTAGTGGAGTCAGCCTCATTGAGGCATTTAAGCAGCTATTAGATAGGCATTTGGATGATAGTATAAGGTAGGGGTAGAGATTAGATAGACCTTAGGTTTGGGGTAAAAGTTCAGCACAACATCGTGGGCCAAAGGGCCTGCACTTTGCTGTACTGTCCTATGTTCTACATTCTATAAATACTCTAAGTGCTCCTAACCGATCTTCCCTGTTAATAGCACGTCATCCAGATAGACAGCGACCTGGAACATATCTTGTAAAATGTTCTCCATGATCTACTGAAAAATTGCACAGGCTGATATGTCCCAAATGGCAGTTTGATGTATTGGTACAAACCCTCATGGGTATTAATTGTGGCATGCTTCTGGGAATCCTCATCTAACACAATTGCAGGTATGCATGTTTCATGTCTAGCTTCGCAAAGGACAGCACCCCAACCCATCCCATCACCACCACCCCCCACTAGTTTTGCATTCAAGCCTGCTATGGAAAGCATTGAGTATTTATCCAGCTTTGAGAAGCGATTTACTGTTTGTTTAAAATCCCCACAAAGGAAAACTGACCTGTCAAGCTTCATCATCAGTATGACCAGTGCTGCCCATTCTGTAAACTGTACTGATTTGTTGATTCCTTTGCTTTCCAGCCTCTTGATTTCTGCTTCTACTTTTACACATTTGGCAAATGGCTCTGGGTGGGACCTGGCAGAATCATGAAATTGCAGACTGGCCAACATACAGGATGACTTTAGCTCCTTTGATAGTTCATAGACCTTCCTGAAAAACCTTCTGGTATTTAAGTAGGACTTCACTCAAGCAGCCATTTATTAAATAGAAAAATGGTTATGCCAATCAAGGTGAATCTTTCTCAACCAATTTCCTTCCATCAAGCTTAGGCATGAGCCTGTCACCATAATCAGTGGTACTGAACCAGCTGCTTTCCATACAAGGCCAGAACTGAAGTTGTACCCCTACTCAATAAACGTTTCCTGGGACAGGCTCTCAGTCTAGACGAAGTCTTACGCAAACTTAAGGGTTGCGGACCAGGGTGAATTTTGTTAAAGACTGGTTCTGCAATCATTGATACAGCCACACCAGTATTGAGCTCCATTAAAACGATATAACCAGATGTTTATTGCAATTGGCTCCGATTTGGATGTTGCAAAGTAATTTAACTGTTTCAAGCCAGATGTAAGTGGACTGTTCAGGGTGTGCACTCTCATGGATAACGGCCTATGAGCTCTTTTACTCAATTCAGGCTGAGTGGAACTCGTTTGCCATCTCGAGTCCACATACCAGCAACAACTACACTGGCTTGCCAGTCTAGATCCTGAAGAAAATGTTAACCATTTGGCTGAGGCTTGGCTTTGTTTTGAGGTTTTGTTGTGGGCTGACCTAGAGTCCCCTCTGTCCAGGATATGTCCTGAGTGAGGCTTTGCAAATGCCTTCACTCAAGTGATGTCCCCCAAATTCCATGAGCCTGGTGAGGGTATCCACTTCCATTGTCATACTCCGTAACTCATATGCTCCACTTGCCACATTTTCTAATGACAAAGTTAGTTGAAGCCTCTGAAGTCCAGTGGGCTTCAGCTGGTAAGTGCTTTTGCATGCTTCCATCACTAATCCCACATATAAAATGGTCTCTTGGTATCTCATTAAGGGTTAAACCAAAGTCACATGCCTCTGCCAGTCATCTTAACCTTGTCAAAAATCCCAACACAGATTCCCCAGTTCTGGAAATGCTGAGTAAAAACGATAACATCTCAGAATTAGAGATGGCCCAGGATCATAATCTTCCTTAGCCAAATCCATCAACTCTTGAGAGGTTTTAATATCTGGTGCCTCAGGAAAATTGAGGCTCCTAATAACTAAAAATCTGCAGGTGCACAAGCTGTCAAGATAATTACTTGTTGCTTTTCATCTACTCCCAATGTCATTGATTCTGAAAATGTAATGCATTCTTTCCACATACTGGGCCCAGATTTCAACAGCAGGTTCAAACAAGTTAAGCTCCCCAAATAACGGCACAATCCCAGAAATGCTTACCCCAACTCAAGGATGACTGGCACAGGCGAATTTCTTCAGACCCATATTTTTATTTTGTCACTGCTGAAATAACTCCACAAAGGCCAGTATCCCATCTCCCAGTCACCCTTTATTTACACGTCATCATACTGGACTCTCGTCCAGCTTCCTCAGAGACAGCTCTCACAGTGAGCAGAACCTCTGATACACCTGTTTATATCTAGCCACGGCTCCCTGATTGGTCCAGGTTAACAGCCTCAAATAGGGAACTCATATTGTATCAGGTCCAAGATAATAAAATGTGAGGCTGGATGAACACAGCAGGCCAAGCAGCATCTCAGGAGCACAAAAGCTGACGTTTCGGGCCTAGACCCTTCATCAGATGAAGGGTCTAGGCCCGAAACGTCAGCTTTTGTGCTCCTGAGATGCTGCTTGGCCTGCTGTGTTCATCCAGCCTCACATTTTATTATCTTGGAATCTCCAGCATCTGCAGTTCCCATTATCTCTTGTATCAGGTCCACCTGGCTAACCTCATTGCAATCACTGTAGGACAGACGCCCCAGGATTTTGGCCTAGTGATAATGAACCAACAGCAAGATAGCTCCAAGTTAGAACTGTGTTCAGTATGGGAAACAGCATCTATCATTACATTGTCAAGACTTTTAAAATTTTATAGGTCAGTTTGTCAGTAGTGAGACATAAGCTATGGTGTGGGAAATGAAAAAAAAACCAACCAGCTAAGACGGAGATAACTGTAACTGCTAGTGCTGGAGAATCCGAGATAGAGGAACACTCTGGGTCTAATGAAGATAATTCTATTTGTTTCAAAATAGTTATGGAAAAGACTAAGGCATCCAATAGACAATAGGTGCAGAAGTAGCCCATTCGGCCCTTCGAGCCAGCACCACCATTCATTATGATCATGGCTGATCATCCACAATCAGTATCCTGTTCCTGCCTTATCCCCATAACCCTTGATTCCACTATCTTTAAGAGCTCTATCCATCTATTTCTTGAACGTATCGAGAAAGTTGGCCTCCACTGCCTTCTGGGGAAGAGCATTCCACATATCCACCACTCTCTGGGTGAAGAAGCTTTTCCTCAACTCTGTTCTAAATGGCCTACCCCTTATTTTTAAACTGTGTCCTCTGGTGCTGGACTCACCCATCAGTGGAAACATGCTTCCTGCCTCCAGAGTGTCCAATCCCTTAATAATCTTATACGTCTCAATCAGATCCTCTCTCATCCTTCTAATCTCAAGTGTATGCAAACCCAGTCGCTCCAATCTTTCATCGTATGATAGTCCCACATTCCGGGAATTGACCTCGTGAACCTATGCTGCATTCCCTCAATAGCAAGAATATCCTTCCTCAAATTTGGAGACCAAAACTGCACACAATATTCCAGGTGCAGTCTCACCAGGGCCCTGTACAGCTGCAGAAGGTCCTCTTTGCTCCTGTACTCAATTCCTCTTGTTATGAAGGCCAACATGCTGTTAGCTTTCTTCACTGCCTGCTGTACCTGCATACTAGCTTTCATTGAATGATGTACAAGAACACCTAGATCTCGTTGTACTTCCCCTTTACCTAACTTGACTCCATTGAGATAGTAATCTGCTTTCCTGTTCTTGCCACCAAAGTGGATAACCACACGTTTATCTACATTAAACTGCATCTGCCATCCATCTGTCCACTCACCTAACCTGCCCAAGTCACCCTGTATTCTCATAACTTCCTCCTCACATTTCACACTGCCACCCAGCTTTGTGTCATCAGCAAATTTGCTAATATTACTTTTAATGTCTTTGTCTGTATCATTAATGTATATCGTAAACAGCTGCGGACCCAGCACCGAACCTTGTGGTACTCCACTGGTCACCGCCTGCCATTCCAAAAGGGATCCATTTATCACTACTCTTTGCTTCCTGTCAGCCAGCCAATTTTCAACCCAAGTCAGTATTTTGCCCCCAATACCATGTGCCCTAATTTTGCTCACCAATCTCCTATGCGGGACTTTATCAAAGGCTTTCTGAAAATTCAGATACACTACATCCATTGGTTCTCCATTGTCCATCTTCATAGATACATCCTCAAGAAATTCCAGAAGATTAGTCAAGCACGATTTCCCCTTCGTAAATCCATGCTGACTCTGACCTATCCTGTTACTGCTATCCAAATGAGTTGTAATTTCATCTTTTATAATTGGCCCCAGCATCTTTCCCACCACTGATGTCAGGCTAACCGGTCTATAATTTCCTGTTTTCTCTCTCCCTCCTTTCTTGAAAATTGGGACATCATTAGCCACCCTCCAATCCACAGGAACTGATCCTGAATCTATAGAACATTGGAAAATGATTACCAATGCGTCCACGATTTCTAGAGCCACCTCCTTAAGTACCCTGGGATGCAGACCATCAGGTCCCAGGGATTTATCAGCCTTCAGACCTACCAGGCTCTGCAACACCATTTCCTGCCTAATATAAATTCCCTTCAGTTCGTCCATTACCCTAGGTCCTTCAGCCACAACTGCAACTCGGAGATTCAGATCCAAAGTACCTATTCAACTCTTCTGCCATTTCCTTGTTCCCATAATAAATTCACCCGTTTCTGACTTCAAGGGCCCAATTTTTTTCTTTTTGCATACCTAAGAAAGCTTTTACTATCCTCCTTTATATTTTTGGCCAGCTTTCCTTCGTACCTCATTTTTTTCTCTGTGTATTGCCTTTTTATTCATCCGCTGTTGCTCTTTAAAAGCCTCCCAGCCCTCTGGCTTCCCGCTCATCTTTGCTATGTTATACTTCTTCTCTTTTATCTTTATACGTTCCTTAACTTCCCTCGTCAGCCACGGCCGCCCCTGCCTCCCCTTAGGATCTTTCTTCCTCTTTGGAATGAACTGATCCTGCACCTTCTGCATTATATCCAGAAATACCTGCCATTATGTTCCACTGTCATCCCTGCTCGGGGTATTGTACCATTGAACTTTGGCCAGCTTCTCCCTTATAGCTCCATTGTTCCCTTTATTCAACTACAATACTGACACTTCCGACTCTCCCTTCTCCCTCTCAAACTGCAGATTAAAACTTGTCATATTATGGTCACTACCTCCTAATGGCTCCTTTACTTTGAGGTCCCTGATCAAATCCGGTTCATTGCACAACACCAGATCCAGAATTGCCTCCTCCCTGGTAGGGTCCAGTACAAGCTGTTCTAAGAATCCATCTCGGAGGCACTCCACAAACTCCCTTTATTGGGGTCCAGTACCATCCTGATTCTCCCAGTCTGCCCACATGTTGAAACCTCCCGTAACAACTGTAGTGATACCTTTGTGACAAGCCAATTTCAACTCCTGATTCAACTTGTACCCTATATCCTGACTACTGTTTGGGGGGGCTGTAGATAACTCCCATTAGGGTCTTTCTACCCTTAGAATCAGGAGATGTAGAGTCAGTATAGATAGAGCTGAGGAATTCTATGTCCTCCCTCGCAAGGGACTGAATATCATTCCTCACCAACAGGGCCACCCCACCCCCTCTGCCCATCAGTCTGTCCTTTCAATAGCACATATAGCCTTGAATATTCGTTTACCAGGCCCTGTCCACTTGAAGCCACGTCTCAGTTATCCCCACAACATCGTACTTGCCAATTTCCAACTGAGCCTCAAGCTCATCCACCTTATTTCTTATGCTTCGTGCATTCATATATAATATTTTTAATATGTTTCTCCCTTCGCCATAAAAACTTAAAATTTTTAATTGGAGTAAGGCACATTTTAAAGACATGAGACAAAAACTTTCAAAAATTGATTGGAGTACATTGTTTACAAATAAAGTGACATCTGGTAAGTTGGAGGCTTTCAAAAGTGTGATAACAAGAGTTCAGAGTTATGTTTCTGATAGAGTAAAAGGTAAAGCTGGTAGGTTTAGAGAACAATGGATGAACAAAGATGTTGATGTTCTAGTCAAGAATCAAACAAAATCATATATTAGATATAAACAACTGTGTTAAAATGAATTTCTTGAACAGTATAAAGAGTGTAGGGGCATTCTTAAGGAGGAGATCAGGAAGGCAAAGACAGGATGTGAGGTAGTCTTGGCAAAAAAGGTTCAGGATAATCCAAAGGGATTCTACAAGTACATTAACAGCAAGAGAACAACTGGAGAGAGACAGGGCCCTTAAAGATCAAAGGGCCTGTGTTGAACCTTAGGAGATGGGAGAGAAATTAAATGAATATTTTGCATCAGTTTTTGTTTTGCCGAGAAACGAATCGAGGCTAGAGAATTCAGAGGAATAAATATTGATGTTTTTAAAACAATTCATATTACAGAAGAATTATTGCTGGAATTCTTAGAAAATATAAAAGTGGATAAATCTCCAGGACCTGATCTCATCTTGCAGGAAGTTAGGGAGGAAATTTATGGGCTTTCTTGCAGATATATTTGTATTTTCAATAACCACGTGTGCCAGATGACTGGAGAGTGGCTAATGTTTGTTTAATAAGTAGTATAAGGAGGATCCTGGGGACTATCGACTTATGAGTCTGACTTCAGTGTTGAGTAAGTTGTTGGAAGTGATTCTAGAAGCTGAGATTTATTTATATGCATTTGGAGAGGCAGTAAATGATTAGGGATCATCAACATTGCTCTGTGAGAGGGAAATAGTGTCACAAATTTGTTTGAGTTTTCGGAGGAAGTAACCAAGATTGTTGAGGGCAGAATGGTAGACATTGTTTACTTGGACTTTAGTAAAGCCTTTGACAAGGCTCTGCATGAGAGACAAACTAGTAAAGTTAGATCACATGGTTTTCAGGGTGAGCTTGTCAACTGGATACAATATTGGCTGAATGACAGGAGACAGATGATGGTGGAGGGTTGTTTCTTCAGAGTGGAGACCTGTGATCAGTGGTGTCCCACAGGGGTCAGTGCCAGGTCTATTTTTGTTTGTCATTTACATAAATGGTTTAGATGAGAACATAGAAAGCATGGTGAGTAAGTTCACGGATGACTTCAAGACTGGTGGCATAGTTGACATTGTAGAAGGCTATGTAAGATTACAAAGATCTTGATTAATTGTGTCAATGGGCTGAAGAGTGGCAAATGGACATTATTTTGGATAAATGAGAGCTATTATAGTTTGGAAGAGCAAAAACCAGATTTATACAATTAAATGTAGGGTCATGGCCAATGTTGTAGAACAAAGAGACCTAGGGTTTCAGGTTCATTATTGTTTGAAACTTGCATCACATATAGACGAGTTGGTTAAGAAGGCATTTAGCACGCTTATCTTCATTGCTCAGACATTTGAATATAGGAGCCGGGGCATTATATTGAGGACATACAGGCCTCCTCTGGAGTACTGTGTCCATTTCTGGTTGCCCTGTTAAAAGGAGGATATCATTAAGCTGCAGAGTGTTCAGAAGAGATTTACCATGTAAAGATTTGAGTTACGAGGAGAGGCTGGATAGGTTGGGACTTTTTTCAGTGGAGTGTAGGAAGTTGAGAAGTAGCCTTATGGAGGTTTATGAAATAATAAGGGGTATAGATAAGGTGAATGGCAAGTGTCTTTTCCCAGGGTGAGGCATTTCAAGACTAAAGGGGCATATTTTTCATGTGAGAGGAGAAAGATTTTAAAAAGATATGAGAGGCAATTTTTCTTTACATACAGAGTGGTCCGTGTGTAGAATGGATTTATTAATGACTTGGATGAGGGGATTGAAGGATGGGTCAGCAAGTTTGCAGACGACACAAAGGTCGGAGGTATCGTTGACAGTGTAGAGGGCTGTTGTAGGCTTCAGCGGGACATTGACAGGTTGCAGAGATGGGCTGAGAGGTGGCAGATGGAGTTCAACCTGGATAAATGCGAGGTGATGCATTTTGGAAGGTCGAATTTGAAAGCTGAGTACAGGATTAAGGATAGGATTCTTGGCAGCGTGGAGGAACAGAGGGATCTTGGTGTGCAGATACATAGATCCCTTAAAATGGCCACCCAACTGGACAGGGTTGTTAAGAAAGCATATGGTGTTTTGGCTTTCATTAACAGGGGGATTGAGTTTAAGAGTCGTGAGATCTTGTTGCAGCTCTATAAAACTTTGGTTAGACCGCACTTGGAATACTGCGTGCAGTTCTGGTCGCCGTATTATAGGAAAGATGTGGATGCTTTGGAGAGGGTTCAGAGGAGGTTTACCAGGATGCTGCCTGGACTGGAGGGCTTATCTTATGAAGTGAGGTTGACTGAGCTCGGTCTCTTTTCTTTGGAGAAAAGGAGGAGGAGAGGGGACCTAATTGAGGTATACAAGATAATGAGAGGCATAGATAGAGTTGATAGCCAGAGACTATTTCCCAGGACAGAAATGGCTAGCACGAGGGGTCATAGTTTTAAGCTGGTTGGTGGAAAGTATAGAGGGGATGTCAGAGGCAGGTTCTTTACGCAGAGAGTTGTGAGAGCATGGAATGCGTTGCCAGCAGCAGTTGTGGAAGCAAGGTCATTGGGGTCATTTAAGAGACTGCTGGACATGTATATGGTCACAGAAATTTGAGGGTGCATACATGAGGATCAATGGTCGGCACAACATTGTGGGCTGAAGGGCCTGTTCTGTGCTGTACTGTTCTATGTTCTATGTTCTCTATGTTCTAACACGGTGTGAAGCTGGATGAACACAGCAGGCCAAGCAGCATCAGAGGAACAGGAAAATAGACGTTTCACGTCGAGATCCTTCTTCAGAAATGGGGGAGGGGAAGGGAATTCCGAAATAAAGGGAGGGGGAGGCAGATAGAAGATGGATAATGGAGAAGATAGGGAGAGAGGAGACAGACAGGTCAAAGAGGTGGGGTTAGAGCCAGTGAAGAGGTGGGGAGTTAGGTAGGTCCCGGGAGGACGGACAGGTCAAGGAGGCGGGATGAGGTTAGTGGGTAGGAGATGGGGGTGGGGCTTGAGGTGGGAGGAATGGTTAGGAGGGCAGGGACTAGCGGGGTTAGTGGTCGAGGGAGGGGAGATTTTGAAGCTTGGGAAGCCCACATTGATACCCTTGGGCTGCAGGGTTCCCAGACGAAATATGAGATGCTGTTCCTGCATCTTTCGGGTGGCGTCATCGTGGCAATGCAGGAGGCGCAGGATGGACATATCGTCCGAGGAGTTGGGTGGGGGGGGAGAAGAGTTGAAATGGTTCGCGACTGGGAGGTGTAGTTGTTTGTTGCAAACTGAGCGTAGGTGTTCTGCAAAGGGGTCCCCAAACCTCCGCCTGGTTTCCCCAATGTAGAGGAGGGCACAACAGCAACAGCAGATACAGTATATCATATTAACAGATGTGCAGATGAACATCTGTTTGATGTGGAGGATCTTCTTAGGGCCTAGAATGGGGGTGAGGTGGGGGGGAAGTATAGGGGCAGGTGTAGCACTTGATTCGGTTGCAGGGAAACATGCCAGGATTGGTGGGGCTGGAAGGCAGTGTGGAGCGGAGAAGGGAGTCACAGAGAGAGCGGTCCCTCCAGAAAGCACATAAGGGTGGGGAGGGAAAAATGTCTTTGGTAGTGGGGTCAGATTGCAGATGGCGGACAATTCGGAGGATGATGCGCTGGATTTGGAGGTAGGTGGGCTGGTACGTGAGGATGAGAGAGATTCTGTTTTGGTTATTATTGCAGATAGGAGGTGGCGGGAAATGCGGGAGACACAGTCGAGGGCATTTTCGATCACTGTGGAGGGGAAGTTGCGGTCCTTGAAAAAAGAGGCATGGAAGTTGACTTATGAAGAGACACTGGATAGGCTGAGACATTTTTCACTTGAGCGGAGGAGGTTGAAATGTGACCTGATAGAAGTTCATAAAATAATGGTGTGCATAGATAGAGTTAATGGTAGTTGCCTTTTAGACTAGGGGGCACAATTTTAAGGTGAGAGGAGAGATTTAAAAAAGACATGAGAGGCAAATTTTTCACATGCTGCCAAGGCTGGAGTATTTGAATTATAAGAGGAGGCTGGGGCATTTAAGAGGTTGAGGGATGACTTTACAAAGGTTTATAAAATCATAAGGGGTATATACAAGGTGAAAAGCAAAAGCTTTTTCCACTCCTAGGGTGGGAGTGTTCAAAATTTAGGCCATATTTTTAAAGTGAGAGGAGAAAGTCTTAAAAGGGACTAGAGGGGCAACTTTTTCACACAGAGGGTGGTTTGTATGTAGAATGAACTGTCAGAAGAAGTTACAGATGGAAGTACAGTTACAAAATTTAGAGGGATATGGCCCAAACACAGGAAGGTGGGGCTAGTTTAATTTGGAAACCTGGTTAGGCATGGATGAGTTGGACTGACTGGGGTGTATGACACCATGACCCAATCCTAGGAAGTGAAGCCAGTCAAGCGGTTGAAGCTTAATGGAAAAACATCTTGGGGATCGTGACCGTAAATGTTTAAGTTTCAAAGTGATTATGGAAAGAGATAATGCATAAGTTGTGTCTAATTTTTTTTGTGGGGGGAGGGGGAGGGAGAGGGAGGCAGGCCGATTTCAATATCATTAAACACAACCGGTTCAAATAGACTAAAAGTGGCTTTTTGCAGGTAAGTCTACATTTGGAAAGTGGAAGTCTTTTAAAAGTAGTATAGCGAGAGTTCAGGGCTAGCGTGTTCCTTTAAGAGTGAAAAGCAAGGGTAGCAAGCCCAGGGAACCCTGAATTTCAAGGGATATTGGGAGTTTCATAAAGAAAAAGGAGGAACCAAATGTCAGATACAGCTCATTAAAAACAGGAGAGGTTTTTCAAAAGTATTCAGAGTATTGAAGATTGCATAACAAGCAAAGAGGCACCAGAAAATATCTTTGGCAGATCAGATCAAGAAAAACCCCCAAGGCTTTTATCAGTGCACGAGGAGCAAGAGGATTACCAGGGAAAGGGTGGGATCTATTTGAGACCTGAGCAGCAACCTATGCATGGACCCAATGGATGTGTGTGAGGTCTTAAATTAATACTTCTCATTTGTGTTCACAGAGAGAAAGACATCGTAGCCAGGGATTTGATGAGATGCACCCCAAGCTGCTACGGGATGCAGGGAGGATATTCCTGGGGACGTGGCAGAGATTCAATATCTAGCTGGCCACAAGAAAATGCCAGATGACCGGAGGATAGCTCATGTAGTTCCTTTGTTCAAGACAGGCTGTAGGGATAAGCCAGGTAATTACAGACCAGTTAGTGGTAGGAAAAGTGGAAAAAATTCTGAACGACAGGATTAAGCAAAACTTAGAAAGGCAGGAATTGATTAGGAATAGTGAGTATGGATTTGTTAGCGGGGGAGCTCTGTCTGACTAACTTGAGTTTTTTTTGATAAGGTGGTTAAAAATATTGATGTTGGTAGTGCAATTGATATGCTTTACAAGGACTTCAGTAAGGCCTTTGATATGGTTTCATAGAAGACTGGTCCAAGAGGTAACAGCCCATGGGATCTTGACAAATTCGACTCAAAATTGGCTTTCGACCAGGAGCCAGAGACTGATGGCGGAGGGCTGTTTTCGTCATTGGAAGCCTGAGACCAGAGGTGTGCCACAGGGATGAGTAATGGAACCCATACCTTTTCTTCTAGGCCCGAAACATCAGCTTTTGTGCTCCTAAGATGCTGCTTGGCCTGCTGTGTTCATCCAGCTTCACACTTTGTTATCTTGGATTCTCCAGGATCTGCAGTTCCCATTATCTCCAGTTCAATAATTATGATTTTGTCAATATACACCTCGAATCTCATTCTCAAAGCTTTCCCACTCCCTGAACACCCAAACAAAATTGCTGTCATGAATGGAGGGGATTTAAAAACTAGGAAAGCCATTCAATGGAACCAGTTCTCTGGAAAGGTGCTTTTGGTTTCCCAAATCTGTCAATTACTTCACTTCTCCGCAGGAGACACAGATTTCGGTTCAAATTATGAAGTCTGACTTATTGGATGAAAGTAATAGCTCACAACAACTGGTGGAAGAAAATTAACTGGCTTCCTTCAGCATTTTATTTGTGAGCAACAGACACACCACCTGCCCTTTCTGAAGGCTTCTGCCAGTATCATCAACACCCACTCGCTGCTCAGCTGTGCAGGTGCATTTATGTCGAATCAGATTTTGTACACACACACACAAACTTAGGCTACTTTCTCTTACAACTTTCCCCTCGTGCTTGCAATGGGAACACGAGAAACATATTGTACAATGAGTTTCAGTAATCTGCATTTTAAAAGTACAGCAATTCCTTCCTCAGTCCTTTGCTGTAAAACAGTCATTTCCACAGTTGGGGCAACAATCAAAAATAAAGTAAAATAAAAGGATGCAATTTTCACATCTCAGGCTTGTAAATAGGTAATTGTCATAGTCTAGTTTCTTGGGATAGGAAGGAAGAATTGCAAGTTACATATAAATGAAGTAAGTTGATTAGATTAGATTACCCACAGTGTGGAAACAGGCCCGTCAGTCCAACAAGTCCACACCGCCCCTTGAAGCAACCCACCCAGACCCATCCCCCTATAACCCACACACCCCTGAACACTACAGGCAATTTAGCATGGCCAATCCACCTGGCCTGCACATCTTTGGACTGTGGGAGGAAACCGGAGCACCCAGAGGAAACCCACGCAGACACGGGGAGAATGGGCAAACTGAGGTATTAGTAAAATGCAAATGCATGGAATTAAAGTAGTCCCTGTTTATCAGGGAGATTCTGACCTTGTTGTTGAAACTCAAGGGACAAATTGGAGATTTGTGTGATGTGGAGATTCAATTTATTCCATTCTTGTTGTAATTTCCCACATTTATCTCCAATGCCCAAATTGCTCAAGGCATAGCAAAGTCCACACATGGCTACTTATTATTTCCAGATCAATATTTTTAAAAATTGGATTCAAATTCTGAAACTAGCTTGACGAGATTTTGACTTGGGTTCTCTTGATGACTGATTTGGTGACATAAACACCATGCTTTATTGTTGAGAGAATATTAACAAAAACTCTTAGAACAAAGGACAAAAGAAAGCAGAGCACAGGATCAAGCCTGTCGGCCTACAAGCCTGTGCTGACATCGGACTTCTTTCTAAACAAAAGACCTTTTGCCTCCACACAGTCTGTATCGCTCTATTCATGCCCAGTCACATAGCAGTCAAGGTACCTCTTAAATGTTGCTCTTGTATCTGCGTCTACCAGCCCCCCTAACAGCACATTCCAGGCACTCACTACACTCGAATAAAAACTTGCCTCTCACATCTTCTTTACACTTTCCCCCTTTTACCTAAACCTACGTCCCTTGGTGACTGACATTTCTAACCATCCATACCTCTCTCAGGTCACCCCTCAGCTTCTGACATTCAAGTGAAAACAAACCCAAGTTTGTCCAATTTCTTCTCATAGCTAACACCCTCCAAACCAGGCAACATCCTGATAAACCTTTTCTGTACCCTCTCAAGTCTCCACATCCTTCTAGTAGTGTGGCATCCAGAACTGTAAACCAATATTCCAAATGTGGCCTAACTAATGTTCTATGCAGCTGTAACATGGCTTGCCATTTTTTATACTCTATGTCCCAACCAACGAAGGCAAGCATGCCATACACCTTCTTGGCCACCTTATCCACCGGAGTTGCCACTTTCCAGGAACGGTGGACCTGAATGCCTAGACCCCTCTGTATGTTAATGGTTCTAAGGATTGTGCCATTTCCTGTGTACTTTGCTCCTGCGTTAGACCTTCCAAAGTGCATCACCTCACGTGTCCGGTTTAAAGTCTGTCTGTCATTTCTCCACCCTAGTCTCCAGCCTATCTATAGCCTGTTAAATCCTCTGGCAATCCTCCTCACTATCCACAGGTCCACCAACCTTTACGTCATCTGTAAATTTACTAATCAAGGGTCCCAGCACTGATCCCTGTAGAATACCACTGGTCTCAGATTTCCAATCAGAGAAATACTCTTCCACTTCAGCCCTCTGTGACTAAGTCAGTTCCATATCCATCTTAGCAGTTCACCATGGATCCCATGTGACTTCACCTCCGGATCAGCCTGCTATGAAGCATCTTTTCAAAGGCCTTGCTACAGTCCATGTAAACAACATTCAGTGCTCTGTCCTTATCAATGATCTTTATCTTTTCCTTAAAAAAAACTCAAAAGCCATGCTGCCTCTCACTAATAAGTCCATATTTTTCCAAATGTGAATAAATCCTGTCCCTAAGAATCTTCTCCAATAATTTCCCTGCCACTGACATAATGCTCACCAGCACGTAATTTCCCAGATTATCACTGTTGCTCTTAAACATGAGCTATTCTCCAGTCCTCTGTGCCTGTGACTAAAGTGGATGGAACGATTTGTCCAAGGCCCCAACAATTATCTTCCTCAAGTACCTCAATATTTTGGAATAGATCCCATTACAGCATGGAGAGTTGTCTATATTAATGCTTTGAAATATCCAACACCATTTTTATATCGACATGCACTAGAATGTCAACATACCCCTCTCTAGATTCACCACCACAATGTCCTTCTCCTTCGTGAATACTGAAGCAAAGTATTCATTGAACACCACACCTACACCTTCCGGCTCCAAGCATAAATTTGCTCCTCTGTAGACCCACCTTTTCCCTAGCTACCTTCTTGCTCCTTATGTACATACATAAACCTTGCCATGTTCTTAAATTCTGTTTGTTAAGTCATTTCTCGCCCCTTTAAGCCCTCCTAGCTCTTTGTTTAAGTTGTTTCCTTGTTTCTTTATATCCTGAGGTCTCTGTCTATCTTCAGATTTCCTAATCCTTATGTAGGCCTCCTTTTCCTCTTGTCATCCAAGGTTCATGAATCTTGCCATCCTTGTCCTTCAATTTCACAGGAACATACCGGTCCTGAACTCTAATTCCTATTCCTGAGCTCCACTTATATAACCTCACTGGATGAGCCCTTCAAGGTGGTGTTCTCCCTCAAAATGGCTGTGATATTCTCCTCAATTAGTAACAAATCCCCAACTGCTTACTTCCCTTAGACTTGAATGTGGAAGAGATGTTGCCATTACTTTGAGTGTATATCTGTACTTTCACCACTTCGGTCACTATGGCTTTGCAAATTAGTTGTTATCTTCAGTTGACACTTTTAATGGTGTTAATTACAACATGATTCATCATTGGGCAGTGATCAGCCAGGAGCCGAGTACATAGACAACTACAAAATCACAGAATTGTTACAGAGCAGGAGGCTATTCCACCCATCCTGTTTGCACCAGCTAGATTTGCAACGAATGAAATGACAATGAATGCTAGTATTAAAACGAAAATCTTGCTCCTCTTGAGAAATAATACAGGTAATGCTCAGGAGCACAGAAATTACCATTTCCTAGAAACAACCACAATAGGCAGTAAACAGGAAAAATTACAACATTAAGAAAAACAAATTACAAACCGAACATGAATACATGGGTTTTAAGTAGTTCAGTTTACAATTTACGCAGAGAGATTTTACAAAATAGTTTTCACAAATAATCTTGGGCTCAACCCAACAGAGTTGCCTTATTTATAAAATACATAATATTAAATATTTAAACTGATACAGTTTAAACCAAATAGAGTTCAAGATTTTCTGTGACACTCACGAAATAATCATCTGATCTCTGCGAGTCCCACACAGGCAACTCAGTTTTCAATTGATTGCGAACTCCTCACTTGAGAAACCACAGTCTAGTCTGAAACCAAAGATTTAATGGTAGACAATGATGGAGAACGTCTGGCTCAGAGATTCTATATTTATAGAATTTGGGAGCAGGAACAGCACCTACATTCCGTGACCATACACTGAACCATTTGACAAGCAGATAATGTCTTCCAAGAAAGCACCTGAAACACATGAAGAGACACATCAGACAGGACAGCCCTGCTCTCACCATCCCTTCTGGACCTGTGACCCTTTAATATGGGACACCAGGAAAGTCCATGAGCAAATACATAAGTGGTCATCCTGTGTTACTGTGTACAGATAATCACAGCTGAGTGTAATATTCAGGTCAGTCACAGTTATACAAAGGAGTGAAAATTTAGTTGGTCTCAGAGGAAACAGATGGAATGCAGTATAAAATAGAAAGATAACTTCAGATATCTCTCGACGGTTTGGTAGTATTTCAACAACAGTTTTTGAGGACATGTTTGCACACTAGAGACATATACTGTAGCCACTTCAATAGTTAAATGATCCCTGTGAAGCAGTCATTATCCTTGCCTTTATAAAAAGATACCAGGCCTCCCTTTCTTCTCAAAGCATTCCAATGCAATTATGGCTATACTCGGCTTTCAGACACCTTGCTGTAGAGACTTTATCCAACGTTCTCACTAGTGGCTAATATCTAATTATGACTGCATTTTACAGCAAACTGTGAAACTCAGGAACCTCACAACTATGTTAACGGGCACTCAGCATGAAAAGGCTGAAGGGTAGGAGAAAGATGGTAGGGAGAAGGGGTGAATAGGGAAGCAGAAGCCAATGTGGAGAAAAGTTAAGAAAGGGAGAGATTAGACGAGCAGACAGAGAGGGAGGAAAGAAGGTCAGAATAAAAAAAAGAGTACAAGTACAGACAGACTGCAGTTGATTGTGTATTGTTCAATATCAACAGGGAGATTAAGTGAATTTGCTGGGCCCTAGTTCCCAAAGCAGTGCTCAGTAAATGCCATATTTGTGCTTGCGAGGGGGATGGAATCACTGAATTGACAGTTGGGGTGGGAGATGAACTTTGCCTCCGTTCTGTTGATGGATAATGAGGGAGGTGGTATTGTTGGAACATAATATACAGGCTACACTAAAAAAGTGTTCCAAAAGCATAAGGTAAAGATCCAAGCATTTCGATACTGCTCAGGAACATATTAAACAGGCTCAACAGGCTAGACAGCTTCACCCTTATCTACATTCAATAAGATGATCTCAGAACAAACTTTATAATACCTATCTTTGTCCATATCCATTAAGCTATCAAACTTAAAAATTAACCATGAATTTAGTATCAACTGACATATGCATGAGACACTTCATCTTGTGCCAGTATGAAGAATGAGAAACAATTAGTGATAGAACGGAACTCAAAAAGAAGTTTTATAAACATACAAATAGAAAAAGAGTCGTCAAAGGAAGAATAGGCTAATGAGGTACAAAATAAATCTCAGCAGAGGCACAGGATATGGCTAATGTACTAAGTTAGTACTTTGCATCTGTCTTTACCACAGTTGAGCATTCATGTAGCAGTAGAGGAGGAGCTGCTAGTGATATCTGGATAGGATCAAAAATTTTAGTTATGAATTACAAAAGGACACTGAAAAAAATTTACCTGGTCTAGATTAGATGGGTAAGTAAAGATGGAAACTGTAGATTCTGCCCACATTCCTTCCAATCGTTCTCCCATATGGGGGTGATGTAAAGGGTCTGAGGATTGAAAATATTACATCCCTGTTTAAAAAAGCCTTCAACCTGGTAACTACAATCCAGTTAGTCTAGAGGCAGTGATGGAAAAACTTAGAGACAATGATCCGTGACAAAATTAACAAGCATTTGAAAAAAATAGACGAATTTTAAAAAGCCAGCATAGATTCAGTAATGGAAAAATCGCATTTGACTGCTCTGATTGCGTTCTCAATTGATCTGGCACACAACTCTAACCTAATCACTAGATCAAAATGATGGAATTCCCTCTCTAACAGTGTACCTACACCAAATGGATTGCAGTGGTTCAAGTAGGCAGCTCACTTTCACATTCTCGCAGGCAATTAAGGATGGGCAATAAATGCAGGACCAGCCAATGAAGTTCACATTCCCTGAGTGATAAAACAAACAGTAACAAAGTAGTAAGTTTGCTGTTAAAAACATACAAATTTGACCAGGAGTAGGCAAATCAACACCTCAAGCCTGTTCTGCTAGTTAATATGACCGTGGCTGATCTCATCTTGGCTTCATTTGTCTGCTCTCCATAACCCTTTAATCCATTACTATTTAAAAATCTATAAAAATCCTTAATTTATTCAGTGATACAGCATTCACTATACTTTGGATTAGTGAATTCCACAGATTCACAACCCTATCATTATGCATGTAGATTTTCAAAAAAGTATTTGACAGCACACCACATAATACACTTGATGGCAAAAACAAAGCTCATGGGATTAAACAAACAGTGGTAACGCAAATATGAAACTGATTAAGTGATATAAAACAGAGTAAAGTGCTGAATCTGAGATAACAAGGTGTAGAGCTAGATGAACACAGCAGGCCGAGCAACATCAGAGGAGCAGGAAAGCTGACGTTTCGGGTCTAGACCCTTCAGAAATTATTGTTTTACAGACACAACTATGTCCGTACTCATGTTCCTCACTGGGATTACACTTTGACATATATTAACAGTATAGGCATATGCAACATTCTTCCAAAGTTTTCCTGTTCAATCATAAAGGAAAAGTTGGAACAGACAGAACCTAAAAAGAGTACATATACACATTTTTGAAAATTACATGACAAGTTCAGAAAGTTAGGAGAACCTTGGTTTAATCAAAAAGAGCATAAGAGTAAAGAAATCATGCTGAATTTAAAAAAAATTAGGTTTGGCCTCAATTTGAGTATTTTGTTTTGCACTGGACATAGGACCTTAGACAGAAGGTGCTGATAAGTTTTAATAGACAAGAACCAAGGATGAAAGACTTTTAAATGGATATACTGAAGAATGTGCAATTGTTCCCTTTAGAAGAGACAGGTTGAAGAGGACGTTTGGTTGAGGTGTTCAAAATTGTGAATGTTTTTGATAGAGTAAATGAGGAGAAACTCTTTTCAGTAGCAGAAGCCTTAACAACCAAACAACTTAGATTTAAAGTAAATGGCACACAAGTCATAGGCAACAGAAAGAAGCTTGCTTTTAAAATGAGTTAGTTCAGGAATAAATTGCATAAAATGATGGTGGAAACCAGTGTTTCTGGGGAGGATTTTACAAATACAAAAAAAGTGGAAAATAATTTCAGGCAGTGAGAGAAGGAGGGGGGAAATGAGCTTAATGTAATAGCTCTGATAAGCATCTGGCCAAAAAGTATCACCCTGTTCTATGTCATCCTATAAAGTTTTCACCCTTGAGTTGAAACGTTTCATCGGCTCCTACATCATTGTTATAATCTCTTTCAACTTTACTATCTGGACAGAGGATAGACAATGTAGCAATCATGTCATTTGACCAGTAACTTATCTATAATTATAGATTCTACTTTGCCCTTAGGGAGAGATCATAGTTGGCATATAACAACTGACCACATATACAATTTTGTAGGTATGTGTACAGATGATCTCTCCAATTTACAAGTACTCATACATACAAATGAGATTCTACAACACCTGGTGTGTTAATATTAATTTTAAAGAACTAATATGCAAATGTTTTCACGTACTTATTAATAGCTATTTTATATTGGGATCCAACTTGCATAATATCACCCTACATATGTGCTAAAGAACGAAAAGCATTTGTAACCCAGGGACGGCCGGTTTTATAAAATGATTTGCAGGTAATATCCGTTGTATAGAAAGGATGTTTTCTCTTGTAAGAATTTAGAATGAAGGGTCATAGTTTTAACATAATGAGTAGCTGATGTACAACAGAGATAAGGAGGAACTACTTTGCTCAAAGGGTCATGAATCTGTGGAATTTACTAGCCCTGAGTGTAGTGGTGCGAGGATACTGCATACATTTAAGGAGGAAACAGATTTTTCATCAGAAATGGGTTGAAGGATTAGATTAGATTAGATTACCTACAGTGTGGAAACAGGCCCTTCGGCCCTACAAGTCCACACCACCCCTTGAAGCATCCCACCCAGACCCATCCCCATATAACCCACGCACCCCTGAACACTACAGGCAATTTAGCATGGCCAATCCACCGAGACTGCACATCTCTGGGCTGTGGGAGGAAACCGGAGCACCCGGAGAAAACCCATACAGACATGAGGGGAATGTGCAAACTCCGGACAGACAGTTGCCCGAGGCTGGAATGGAACCTGGGTCCCTGGCGCTGTGAGGCTGCAGTGCTAACCACTGAGCCGCCCCAAATTATAATGGGGACTGGGCCCGAGATAAGATCAATCATAACTGTATTCAATTGTGGAGGAGGATTGAGGGGGTTGATTGACCTACTCCAGCTCGTATAGTAATATTCTAGTGAATGTTGCAGAAACTCAACAGATCTGGCATTCATTGAGACACAAACAGAATTAAGGTTTCAAGACTGGTGTGCTTCTGCAGCAGTGTTTGTGATTTTTTTATAAAAACTGTGTCTGTTGCAGTCATACAGCACCGAAACAGTCCCTTTGGTCCAACTTGCCCACACCAACCAGACATCCCAATATGACCTACTCCTATGCTGCACCTCCCAGTCACAAACCATTTCCACTCCCCCTCCCATTCTCTTGATGACATGTCCATCATGGGCCTCCTGCACTGCCACAATGATGCCACCCGAAGGTTGCAGGAACAGCAACTCATATTCCGCCTGGGAACCCTGCAGCCATATGGTATCAATGTGGACTTCACCAGTTTCAAAATCTCCCCTTCCCCCACTGCATCCCTAAACCAGCCCAGCTCTTCTCCCCCCACCCACTGCATCCCAAAACCAGTCCAACCTGTCTCTGCCTCCCTAACCGGTTCTTCCTCTCACCCATCCCTTCCTCCCACCCCAAGCCGCACCCCCAGCTACCTACTAACCTCATCCCACCTCCTTGACCTGTCCGTCTTCCCTGGACTGACCTATCCCCTCCCTACCTCCCCACCTACACTCTCTCCACCTATCTTCTTTACTCTCCATCTTCGGTCCGCCTCCCCCTCTCTCCCTATTTATTCCAGTTCCCTCCCCCCATCCCCCTCTCTGATGAAGGGTCTAGGCCCGAAACGTCAGCTTTTGTGCTCCTGAGATGCTGCTTGGCCTGCTGTGTTCATCCTGCCTCACATCTTATTATCTTGGAATCTCCAGCATCTGCAGTTCCCATTATCTCTGATCCTATTTGCCAGCATTTGGCTCAAAGTCATCTGAAGCTTCCTTGTTCGTAAACCTATCCAGGTACCTCTTAAATCTAATCGTACTTGTCTTCACCACCTCCTCTGGCGGCTCATTTCATTCACACACCACCTTCCGCATGAAAAAAATTAGCCCTCAGTTCCTTTGTAAATCTTTCCCTTCTCAACTTAAAACTGCACCCTCGGTTGGACTCCCTTCAACTTGAGAAAAATATCTTAGCTGTTCACCCTATCCATGTCCCTGTCTAATTCAGCTGGCCATAACGTTATTTAATTAATGTGAAGGGGTAAAGAAGAGAAGATTGGATGTGATAAATGCTTCAGACAGACAAATAAATTGAGAGAAAACGAATAAAAAAGAATAAAGAGAACACCGAATCAGAAATTTCTGGAGAAACTCAGCAGATCTGGCAGCAGAGATAATGGGAACTGCAGATGCTGGAGATTCCAAGATAATAAAATGTGAGGCTGGATGAACACAGCAGGCCAAGCAGCATCTCAGGAGCACAAAAGCTGACGTTTCGGGCCTAGACCCTTCATCAGAAGTCCAGTGACCCTTTTTCAGATAGGGTAAAGGGAAAGCAGCTTACCTTCAGCCAATTACACAGGCTGGCAGAATGTCAGCTCCTGCAGCAGCTCAGCTGGATGGAGTAAATCAGATCAGTCAGGTAGGCCATGACATTCAGGGCGATGAGAGCAGCAGACAGAAGCATCTGGTTCCAGCGGCAGTTCATCTGTATGCATTTGTCCAGGCCTTGAGTTTTGCGGAGGAGCTCCAGGGTCCAGACAACCAACACGGACCCCTGCAGGAGGAATGCCAGGGCACTGAAGACCAGCAGGACCTGGAGGGCGGGGAACGGGCAATGCGCTCGGAGGTCGCCCACCATCATGAAGATGACCGCTAGCGAAAGCAGGGCGCAGGCGCAGAGCGCACCAACGGCCCAGCGAAAGCCCGCGAACTCCGGACTACTCACAGTCGTCAGGATAACGAAGACGACGCAGGTCGCAGAAACCTCCAGAACCTTGAGCAGTCCGGGCCAGGTCGCCATATAAGCAGCTCTTTCCTCGTCCTTCTGAAGAAGGACGAGGAGCTCGGCCGAATAGGCCAAAAAAGCTAGACAGGAGGCGAGGGTGGCCGCGATCTGGTAAGGAGAAGGGAGTTCGCTCCAGCCCTCCTGGACCGGGATAACGCTCAGCACCATCAGCGGGTAGGTGACGGAGGCGGCCAGGTTCATGAGGGCGGCGAAGGCGGCCACCGTGACGGGCAGGTTCTTCCAGGAGAGGGTGAGGAGGCTGTGGAATTGTGTGAACTCGGCCAGGAAGACGAGCGTGGTGGCGACGAAGGAGAAGCACCAGGTGAACATGGCGAAAGTGGTGAAGGCTCCGCTCCGGCTGCTGAACCCGGCAAAACTCACTAGGCTGAAAGCCGTGCAGGTGAACAGCATCTCCAGCAGCTGTATCATCGTCTTCGGAGAGGTCAGGTTACTCATGTCACTGAATCTGACCGGCATCTTGCCTCTGAACGACCGTCTGCCCTCAAGATATTCCCCCTTCCCCAAGAATCTAGCAGTTTAAACCGTACCGAATGTGAAATAACCCAGTTTGAATCTGCTGCACTTACCCCTCTCTTTGTATACGGAGGGGAGGAAGGCTGGCTGTTAATATTTCCTGTCTCGCTGGAAAGTCTGAAAGAAAGCGGAGTTTATCAGATGAAAAGTGACCTACTTAGTAACCACAATAGCAACGATGCGAATGGCAGTAAGGTTTTAGAAAACCACAGCTTGTTTAGGTGAGTCTAATCTTTCCAACACGAGGCGGGCACCAGAATAACTCAGTAAATGCAACATTGACTAAAATAAAAGAGATGATGTGGAGGTGCCGGTGTTGGATTGGGGTGGATAAGGTAAACATCACACACGCTAGGTTAGACAAGCTTTGAGTCCTTCTTCAGGTGTTGGAACATAGAACATTACAGCGCAGTACAGGCTGTTCGGCTCTCGATGTTGCACTGACCTGTGAAACCAATCTGAAGTCCATCTAACCAACAGTATTCCATTATCATCCATATGTTTATCCAATGACCATTTAAATGCCCTTAACGTTGGCGAGGCTACTACTGTTACAGCCAGGGCAAGTAAAGAACCTGCCTCTGACTTCTGTCCAAAATCTATCACCCCTCAATTTCAAGCTATGCCCCCTTGTGCGAGTCATCACCATCGGAGGACAAAGGCTCTATCTAATCCTCTGATCATCTTGTAGGTCTCCATTAAGTCACCTCTTAGCCACCTTCTCTCTAGCAAAAACAGTCTCAAGTCCCTCAGCCTTTCCCACTAAGACCTTCCCTCCATACAAGCAACATCCTGGTAAATCTCCTCTGCACCCTTTCCAATGCTTCCACATCTTTCCTATAATGCAGTGACCAGAACCGTACGCAATACTCCAAGCATGACCACACCAGAGTTTTGTACAGCTGCAACATGACCTCATGGCTCCCGAAACTCTATCTCTACCAATAAAACCTAACACACCATACGCCATCTTAAAAACCCTATCAACCTGGGTGGCAACTTTCAGGGATCTATGCACGTAGATACCGAGATCTCTCTGCTCATCCACATGACCAAGAATCTTACCATTAGTCCAGTACTCCGTATTCCTGTTACTCCTACCAAAGTGAATCACCTCACACTTTCCCGCTCCATTTGCCACCTCTCAGCCCATCTCTGCAGCTTATCTATGTCCCTCTGTAACTTGCAACATCCTTCTGCACTATCCACAACTCCACCGACTTTAGTGCCATCTGCAAATTTACTAACCCATCCTTCTACGCTTTCATCCAGGTCATTTATAAAAATGACAAACAGCAGTGCCCCCAAAACAGATCCTTGCGGTACACTACTAGTAACTGAACTCCAGAATGAACGTTTCCCATCAATCACCACCCTCTGTCTTCTTACAGCTAGCCAAACCACTAAATCACCCTCAATCCCATGACTCTGTATTTATGCAATAGCCTACTGTGGGGAACCTTATCAAACGCTTTACTGAAATCCATATATACCACATCAACCGCTTTACCCTCATCCACATATGTGGTCACCTTCTCAAAGAACTCGATAAGGTTTCAGAGGCATGACCTATCCTTCACAAAACTGTGATGACTATCCCCAATCAAATTATTCCTTTCTAGATGATTATAAATCCTATCTCTTATAAATCCTTTCCAACACTTTACCCACAACTGAGGTAAGGCTCGCTGATCTATAATTACCAGGGTTGTCTTTACTCCCCTTCTTGAAGAAGGGGATAACATTTGTTATCCTCCAGTCTTCTGGCACTATTTCTGTAGGCAATTACGACATAAAAGCCAAAGGCTCTGCAATGTCCTCCCTAGCCTCCCAGAGAATCCTAGGATACATCTCATCCGGCCCAGGGGACTTATCTATTTTCACACTCTCCAGAATTGCTAAGACCTCCTCCTTAAAACCTCAACCCGTCTAGTTTAATAACCTGTATCTCAGTATTCTCCTCGATAACATTGTTTTTTTCTGTTGTGAATACTGACGAAAAATATTCATTCGCTGCCTCTCCTGTCTCTTCGGACTCCACGCACAACTTCCCACTACTGTCCTTGACTGGCCCCAATCTTACTCTAGTCATTCTTTTATTCCTGACGTACCTATAGAAAGCTTTAGGGTTTTCCTTGATCCTACCTGCCAAAGACATCTCATCTCCCCTCCTGGCTCTTCTTAGTTCTCTTTAGGTCCTTCCTGGCTAACTGGTAACTCTCAAGAGCCCTTACTGAGCCTTCACACCTCATCTTTACATAAGCCTCCTTCTTCCTTTTGACAAGTGATTCAACTTCTTTGGTAAACCACGGTTCCCTTGCTTGACCACTTCCTCCCTGTCAGACAGGTACATACTTAACAAGGACATGCAATAGGTGTTCCTTGTACAAGCTCCAAATTTCAATTGTGCCCAGCCCCTGCAGTTTTCTTCCCCATCCAATGCATCCTAAATCTTGCCTAATTGCCTTTCCCCCAGCTATAACTCTTGCCCTGTGGTATATACCTATCCCTTTCCATTGCTAAAGTAAACGTAACCGAACTGTGGTCACATGAGGTAAGACTTCTTTAATTGCATACATTTACCTTCCCAGGATGCCCTCACACTTCCTCCTGGATTCCCACCAGTGAGACAACTGAAAAAGGTGTCAATTAAATTGGTTGACTATAACCTGGTGTCATGTAAGAAAGAAAAGAAGCAGTTAGGCAAAGTTGAACAACCAGATTCCCACACTTCCCGGCCATTTCATTCATAAAAATGTACTTTATATAAAACGGGGATAAACTATCCTTTACCCACTCAAGTCATCAAAAATTTGTCATTATATGCACCAACTATAGCCTGTGAACGTGTATATCTGGCTGCCATCGTAAAACCACTGTTCCTGACCAGACTTGGAGATAATTGGGCAGTTTTATCTGTCCAGATACTTCCCTCCCTGTTCAGCTGCCCCTCGAATGCTCCCACCGCACCAAAGGAGCAATGGAATTTGTGACTAGGTGAGGAGAAGTGAATTAGCCATGACTGACTCCATCAAACATTTAAAGTTTTTGTTTAAGCATACAATATATCATTAATTAAAGTGTAGCCACAAGGCCAGAATTCAGGAGCCAATTGCAAGACATAATAGACAATAGGTGTTGGGGAAGGCCATTCGGCCCTTCGAGCCAGCACCACCATTCATTATGATCATGGCTGATCATCCACAATCAGTATCCTGTTCCTGCCTTATCCCCATAACCCTTGATTCCACTATCTTTAAGAGGTCTATCTATCTCTTTCTTGAACGTATCCAGAGACTTGGCCTCCACTGCCTTCTGGGGCAGAGCATTCCATATATCCACCACTCTCTGAGTGAAGAAGTTTCTCCTCAACTCTGTTCTAAATGGCATACCCTTATTTTTAAACTGTGTCCTCTGGTTCTGGACTCCCCCATCAGTGGAAACATGCTTCCTGCCTCCAGAGTGTCCAATCGCTTAATAATCTTATACGTCTCAATCAGATCCCCTCTCATCCTTCTAAATTTGAGTGTATACAAGCCCAGTCGCTCCAATCTTTCAACATACGATAGTCCCGCCATTCCGGGAATTGACCTCGTGAACCTACGCTGGACTCCCTCAATAGCAAGGATGTCCTTCCTCAAATTTGGAGACCAAAACTGCACACAATATTCCAGGTGCGGCCTCACCAAGGCCCTGTACAGCTGCAGAAAGACCTCTGCTCCTATACTCAATTCCTCTGGTTACGAAAGCCAGCATGCTATTAGCTTTCTTCACTGCCTGCTGTACCTGCATGCTTGCTTCCCTGACTGATGTACAAGAACATCTAGATCTTGTTCTTGTACTTGCCCTTTACCTAACTTGACTCCATTTAGATAGTAATCTGCCTTCCTGTTCTTGCCAAAGTGGATAACTGCACATTTATCCACATTAAACTGCATCTGCCATGCATCCGTCCACTCACCTAGCCTGTCCAAGTCACCCTGTATTCTCATAACATCCTCCTCACATTTCACACTGCCACCCAGCTTTGTCTCATCAGCAAATTTGCTAATATTACTTTTAATGCCTTCATCTATATCATTGATGTATATCGTAAACCGCTGCGGTCCCAGCACCAAATCTTGTGGTACCCCACTGGTCACTGCCTGCCATTCCGAAAGGGATCCGTTTATCACCACTCTTTGCTTCCTGTCAGCCAGCCAATTTTCAGTCCAACTCAGTATTTTGCCCCCAGTACCATGTGCCCTAATTTTGTTCGTCAATCTCCTATGCGGGACTTTATCAAAGGCTTTCTGAAAGTCCAGGTACACTACATCCACTGGTTCTCCCTTATCCATCTTCATAGTTACATCCTCAAAAAATTCCAGAAGATTAGTCAAGCACGATTTCCCCTTCATAAATCCATGCTGGCTCTGACCTATCCTGTTACTGCTATCCAAATGAGTCATAATTTCATCTTTTATAATTGACTCCAGCATCTTTCCCACCACTGACGTCAGGCTAACCGGTCTGTAATTTCCTGTTTTCTCTCTCCCTCCTTTCTTGAAAAGTGGGACAACATTTGCCACCCTCCAATCCACAGGAACTGATCCTGAATCTATAGAACATTGGAAAATAATTACCAATGCGTCCACAATTTCTAGAGCCACGTCCTTAAGTACCCTGGGATGCAGACCATCAGGTCCCAGGGACTTACCGGCCTTCAGACCTAACAGTCTATCCAACACCATTTCTTGCCTAATATAAGTATTATCTCATTGATTAGAGGAAGAGGCTCAAAGGGCTCAGTGGTTGACTCCTGTTCCTACATCTTTAAAGAAAATACAGCATTTTATTATGTAGTTACATCAAAAAACGATAAACTACAACATCCAGTAGAGTCCTTCAGTTGTTTGAGTAGTCGTTGAGGCTACTATTGCTTACTCAATGTATCCTTGATGTTAGCAACATTTGTAGACTCCTTGAGTTCTTGCCAAATGGATATTTGTCTGTGTTTTATCACTGGTGCAGTCTTTCCAGATGCTAGAGCTGGAGAGATAATATCTTACAGTTCTTGCTGTTATTGATCCATTTTTGCTGTTTGTGGTATTCTGCAAAGCAGTAACTGAAATGTGGCTCATTTATGTATTTTTCCAGTCTGGGCCCATTGTCTTTCCATATTGGATAGCTGCGGGAAAGCTTTAATGTCCAATAGGTACACATTATCAGAAAAGTGTAAACTAAAACAGGGGAGATATGTATCACGACGGTTGACTCTGTCTTCAACTGTTGCAGACATTAGGACTACAGTGGTTTAAGAAAACAATTGCCTTCTCTGGGGTAATAAATGCTAGTTTGCCAGTGCCACTCATGTCCTATAAACTAAAAAAGATAAAATTTTAATTTTGTTTACCTCACATTGATTCCTTGATCCTACCTTAATGTGCGCTAAGGTGATTGCTGCCTCCATTTTAGATTTGTTCCTCCTTATTTTAAAAAAATTTAGTCCATGAGGTCTTGGGTATTAAAATTAGATAATGGAAGTTGAAAATCATTAGACTTTTGCCACTGTTATGACAGTTTGATGTTCACTGATCATTGTGTATTAATTGAGTGCTTAATTGTATTCAGCTGGTGGGCATTCACTTGTACTCTTCTTTATGGGACCAGATTAAAGGTGGGGTTGTTGGATTTAGTGATGCATGTTTGAAACATGCACCTCAATAAATGTGAGTATAAAGATCATGCTGTTGTCTATTCTTTCACTCTATCCCTGTCTAAAACAGAACACAAGAGTTAAAAGAGCTGCTAAACAATCAGCCCATTACTATGTTTGCATAAAAGCTAGGTAAAATATTAACTTGCTATAAATGTCACCCTCCAACAAAATAGTGCTGATGTATCTTGTAAGAAATTTTGGATTGCTCTGGTAATGTTTCAACACAGACAAAATGTTAGTAAAGATTTGTAGCTCAGGTTGTGAGGTCTTTAATCCTTGCGAGTGTTTGTCGTAGAGTGGCTGTAAGCCACTCACAAGGATTAAAGACCCCATTCCCACAATGTGCAGGACCAACATAGTTACAAAATACCGTGCAACGGCTGCCACAAGCATGACATTGGACAGACAGGAAGGAAACTAGCAACCTTTCTTAATATCAGTACACTAAACAGTGAAGGCCATCAGTTTAACTGGGACAATGTAACTACAGCAGTGCAAGCCAAATAGACATGCACGGGAATTCCTAGAGGTGCAGTTCTCAACCCACAATGCAATCAACAAATGTACAGAATTAGACCCCATATAAAACCCATACAGAACAAAGCAGGAAGTGACACTACTCACCGTAACGGACCTGACAGTATAAATTCCAAACGGAGTAGAGTAACATCACTTCAGTGGAGGCCTCACTGATGATGTCACCTGGCACGGTGACAAAATGTCTGAACAAAAACAAACTTGCTCGGTGAGCAAGTCAGCAACCACCGAGACAAAATGCTGAAGAGCCTCCTTCTGTACACTGACTTTTATGTCTTAAGCCACCATGAACTGATGTTGCTAGTCTCTGTTCCACAGCTTCAGTGGAAAGTCTTAAGGTGAAGTTGAAATCTTTTCTTTGCAGAGGGAGTATTGAAGTGGGTTATTTCAGCCCTCTGTCAGTATGGTGCCCATTCTGGAGAGATCAAGATGGACCTGCAAACAACAAGGAGAAGTTGGCCTTCGTGGACAAAAATTATCAATACTGAAAACCCTTCACAGTATACCTTGCCTCATTCTTGCAAACACTTCACACCTCCCTTTTTCTCGTAGCCCTATGCCCTTCGCAGTTTGTCTTCTTCCATACAAGTCACAGCTCACCACAGATCAATAATGCAACAGGTTCAAAATTCAAAGTTAAATCACTCATTCTTTTAGAAGTTTTTGTGAAAATTCATACTCAATGTGAGCATTATTAATAAAGCCAACACTGTTGGTTGCTCTGTGAAGGTGGTGGACTTCAAATCACTGGTTTGATTATATTTGAGCCATTCAGGGTTAGGCTACTTCAGAAAGTAGTTAGGAGTCAATTGGTGTGGAACTGGAGTCACATTAAACCAAGCAAGGACAGCATATTTTGTTTCCCAAAATGTATAGTTGGGTTCTTGCAACAATCCAACAGCTCATGATCAATTTAACAGCTATCATAAGATGTTGTTAAAAATTGAAATTCTCAAAAGCAGTGGTGTCCTTGAGCCTTCATGCTGTGCATTGTTAGTCCAAGAAAATAACCATTACAGCAAAAACAGTGTGAAAAGCTAGCTGTGGTTTCATATACGTGAGCAAATCAGTCAGCGAAGCAAGAATATGCCATCACTTTGAACTCTGTGGTTTATAGGAAGTGACCACAGATGCCCTGAATCCAGTGTTCTACAGCAACATCTCTGCTTGCTTTTGCTCAACACAAATGTTACCTTTTGATCTTTCTTGTCAATTATCTGTTCTGCAGTATTAAAAAAATTTGAGTGGAATGACAAAGACCAAGTTGTTGAGCCGTCTTCTGAATTGGTGCATAAAGATATAACATTGAATTATACTTCGGATAATCTGGCTATGTACTGCACATGGAAGTATTTTTAGCATCAAGCTGCATCTCACCCAGGAGAACCTGATACAGACACTGGTTTGGGGACCCTCAGGATGACTAGATGTGGTATTGCGTAACATGACATGATGGAAAACCTCAGAGGAAAGGCAACCTTGCGAAGGAGCAACTACCACATAATTGAATTTTACATTTGGTTTGAAATGGAGAAGTGCGGGTCTAAGAATAGTATTTTAAACCTAAATCAAGGCCTCTCTGTGGGAATGAAAGTTAAGTTAGTAGACGTGCATTAGAATACTGGGCCGGGGACAGATCAATAGGCAGTGGTAAACATTTAGGGGATGTTTACAAATACTCAAGAATATTCCTACTGCTTTTTCTAAAAAAAATGCACCACCCATCATTAACTGGAGTAAAGGAAAGCATCAAACTTGATGAAAAAGCATGTAATTGCACAACAATGAGTGGCCGGTCGGATAATTGGTTGGAATGTATGGAACTGCAAAGCGTGACTAAATGATTAATCTGGGGGAAGATATTATAGCATAAGAGAAAGTTAGCTAAAAGTGTAAAAACAGACAAGATTTTCTACAAATATTTAAAAAAGGAAAGGAGTGAGTAAAGTGAGTGTTGGTCTTCCAAAGAGAGAATGGGGAGTTAGTAAATAAAAAGGAAATGATATATTTAGTTAAACAATAACTTTGCTGTCTTTGGAGTTGTAGATGCAAAAATATTCCAGTATTATTTGCAAAGCAAGAGGTGGGGAAGAGTGACTTAATGAAATTAAAAGCACTGGTGAAACGAGAGAACAACTGTTAGAGATTTGTCAGCCTGCAGCTCTGTGTCCTGATGGGCTTCATCTTAGGGTCTTAAAAATAATGGCTCGTGAATTAGTAGATGTGTTGATGTCATTTTTCTGAAATTCACTAAATTCCGGAAAAATGCCAAACTAGAAAGTAGCAAATATAATTCCTTTATTCAAGAAAGAAGGAATCAAATAATGAAAATATAGTCTAATTAGCTTGACCGGTGTTGTGCAAGTGTTAGAATTAGAAAGATAGAAAAATAGACGCAGAAGTAGGCTATTCAGCCCTTTGAATCTGCTCTGCCATTCATTATGATCATAGCTAATCATTCAATTCATAATCTGTTCCTGCTTTTCTGACCATATTCTTATCCTTTTAGCTCCAAGTGCTATTTCAAGGAGTTGGATATCATACAACATATGAGCTTTGACTACTTGCTGTGGTCAAAAATTCCACAGACTTGCCACTCTGGGTGAAGAAATTTCTCCTTATCTCAGTCCTAACTAGTTTATGTTTAAACTGACTCCTGGTTCTGAGCCTTCCCCCATCATTGGGAACATCCTTCCTGCAACTACCCAATATCGCCCTGTTAGAATTTTAGAAGTTTCCCCTTCGTTCTTCTGAACTCCATCAGTCCTGCTATCCCAGGAATCAATCTGGTAAACCTTTGCTGCACTCTGTCTACAAACGAACATCCTTCCTCAGACAAGAAGACCAAATTTGAATGCTACATTCCAGATGTGGTCTAACCTAGGCCTTGTATAATTGCAGTAAGACAAGCATACTCTGTGCTCATATCCTCTCACTGAAGGTTAATATACCATTTGCCTTTACCGCCTGCTGCACCTACAGGCTCATCTTCAGCAACTGCAGTATGAAGAAACCGAGGTCTCATTGCACATTTCCCTCTCAATTTATTGCCAGGTAATAATCTGCCTTCCTGTTCTTGCTCCCAAAGTGGATAATCCGCATTATTTATCTGCATTATATTGCATCTGTCATGCAATTGCTGCTAACTCACCTCGTCCAAGTTGCACTAAAGCATCTCTGCATTCTCTTCATAAGCTCGCTCTCCCACCCAGGGTTGCATCATCTGTAAATGTGGAAACATGATATTTTGTTCCCTCACTCAAATTATGCTGTGAGTAGCTGGGATTCGAGCACTGATTCCCAGGAGACTCTACGAGTCACTGCTGCCATTTAGAAAAAAGGGGTGATTATCGTAACTGTATGATTCCTGTCTGCCCATTGTTAATCCTTATTTTGATTATAGCTGGGAACTTAGCAAAAAGTTAAGTTAATCGGGAAGAGTCAGCGTGGTTTTGTGAAAGAGAAATCATTGTTGAACCAATTTATTAATGTTCTAATGCACTATAAACATACTGAACTTAGATTTCCAGAAGATAATTGACAAGGTGCCTCCCTAAAAGAAGATTACAGCACAGAGTTCATTGTGCAGGAGATAACATATTAGCCTGGATAGAAGATAACAAAGTATGGAGCTGGATGAACACAGCAGGCCAAGCAGCATCTCAGGAGCACAAAAGCTTAAGTTTCGGGCCTAGACCCTTCAGAAAAGGGGATGGGGAGAGGGTTCTGGAATAAATAGAGAGAGAGGGGGAGGCGGACCGAAGATGGAGAGAAAAGAAGATAGGTGGCAAGGAGAGTATAGGTGGAGAGGTAGGGAGGGGATAGGTTAGTCCAGGGAAGACAGACAGGTCAAGGAGGTGGGATGAGGTTAGTAGGTAGGAAATGGAGGTGTGGCTTGAGGTGGGAGGAAGAGATGGGTGAGAGGAAGAACAGGTTAGGGAGGCAGAGACAGGCTGGGCTGGTTTTGGGATGCAGTGGGGGAGGGGGAGATTTTGAAGCTTGTGAGTCCACATTGATACCATTGGGCTGCAGGGTTCCCAGGCGGAATATGAGTTGCTGTTCCTGCAACCTTCGGGTGGCATCATTGTGGCACTGCAGGAGGCCCATGATGGACATGTCGTCTAAAGAATGGGAGAGGAGAGTTAAAATGGTTCGCGACTGGGAGGTGCAGTTGTTTATTGCGAACCGATGTACCCGGTGTGGCATCCTCTACATTGGGGAAACCAAGCGGTGGCTTGGGGACCGCTTTGCAGAACACTTATGCTCAGTTTGCAGTAAACAACTGCACCTCCCAGTCGCGAACCAGTTCAACTCCCCCTCCCATTCTCTAGATGACATGTCCATCCTGGGCGTCCTGCAGTGCCATAATGATGCCACCCGAAAGTTGCAGGAACAGCAACTCATATTCCGCTTGGGAACCCTGCAGGCACTGGATACAGCAAAAGCTATGGACCCTGATAACATTCCAGTAGTAGTGCTTAAGACTTGCGGTCCAGAACATGCCAATCCCCTAACCAAGCTACAACAATGCCATCTACCTGACAATATGGAACATTGCCCGGGTATGTACCAATACAAAACAAACAGGATAAATCCAATCTAGCCAATTACTGCCCCAGTCTGGTCCAAATTCCTTGGTAAAATAATGGAACACTTCATCAACAGTACTGTCAAGCAGCACTCGCAAGCATTTGGTTTAGGTTCTGCAAGGGTCATTCAGCTCCTGATCTCATGACAGACTTTGCTTAAAACGTGGACAGAAAAGAAATATATCACTGAATTCTAGAGAAAAGGAGAGAGTGACATCAAGGCTGCATTTGGCCATCGAGGATCCCTAGCAAAACTGGAACCAATGGGAATCAGGGAAAACTCTGCATTGGTTGGAGTCATACCTGACACAAAAGGAAGATGGTTGTAGTTTTTGGAGTTCAATGTCAGCTCCAGGACATTTTTGCAAGTAGTTCCTGAAGCTAGTGGCCTTGGCCCAACCATTCTCAGCTGCTTCAGCAATGACCTTCTCTCCATCTTAAATTCAGAAGTGACGGATGTTTGCTAACAATTGCACAATGTTCTCACTATTTACAACTCCGCAGGTACTGAAGCAGCCCATCTTCTAATGTAACAAGATCTGGACAATATCAATGCTTGGGTAGATAAGCAGCAAGTAACATATGCACACAAACGCCAGGCAGTGACCATTTCCAATAAGAGGCAATCCATCCATGACCCCTTGACTTTTAATAGTATTACAATCACTGAATCCCCCACTATTAACATCCTGGGGGTTACCACTGAGCAGAAACTCATCTCGACTCGCCATATAAATATGGTGGCTACAAGAGCAGGTCAAAGGTTAGGAATTCTGGTCTCCCTGTTGTAGGAAAGACGTTGCTAAAAACTTGAAAGAGTGCAGGAAACGTTTAAAGGATGTTGCTGAGGTTGGAGGTTTTGAGCTATAGTGATAGGCTGAGTAGACTGGGGCTATTTTCCCTGGAGTGTCAGAGCCTGAGGTATGACCTTATAGGAGTTTATAAAATCATGAGGGACATGGATAGGGTGAATAACTAAGGTCTTTTTCCTCAGAGTAGGGGAGTACAAATCTAGAGGGTTTAAGGAGAGAGAGAGGAAAGGTATAAAAAAAGGACCCAAGAGGCAACATTTTCATGCAGACGGTAGTGCATGTATGGAAATAAGCTTGCCACAGGAAGTGATGGAGGCTGGTACAATTACAATACTAAAAAGGCACCTGGATGGGTACATGAATTGGAAAGTTTTAAAGGAATATGGGCCAAATGGGACTAGATTAATTTAGGATAATAAAGTGTGAAGCTGGATGAATACAGCAGGCCAAGCAGCATCTCAGGAGCAGAGTAATTTAGGTTATCTGATTAATTTAGGGTATCTGGTCGATTTCAATTAGTAATAATTTAAAGGGTTATGGAGCAGGTAAGAAAGTGGAGTTGAGGCTGAGATGAGATTAGCCATGATTGTATTAAACAGAAGAGCAGGCTTGAGGGGCTGAAATGTCTGCTCCTAATTATGGTTTTTAATCTTGCCTCTGTGCAAGAAGCCCTGAATTTGAGTCATACCCAGGGATTTGATAGCCAAAGAAGTCAAAACACTGACCACCATTCACAACACACCATGTTAGAGCCGCAGCACCAGAAGTGGCAGGAAGGAACAGTCGTCAGGGTGGGAGGTAGTGGTGCTGCAGGATACTCAAACGTAACAAATTTTCCATTACTTACAGTAGGCCTCAGTCTTGGTAAAGGCCTGGAGGGAGATCAGGCATGTGCCAGAAACTGTTAGAAAAGTGTGCAACCTTTGGCCCTATCACCTTTCAGAAGCCAGTCCCAGGAAGCAGGATGAAGGGAGAACAGCAGAGTAAGGCCTTGGAGGCCCGTTCTTCACACCTACCACCAGCCATGTAGATAGGACAGGGGAAATCAAGGTCAGAGCAAGGAGCCAGTGGCAGGTATCTTGGTTGTTGGGCAGAATAACAGAAGAAAAACAGGCCAAAAATCCTGAAAGTCAAAACATGAGACCATGTTTTAAATTTAGGCTGATTACTTTTCATGGTTAATCATGTCCTCTGCGACTAAACCAATGTGCTGTAAAAAGGGTTCAAAATCAATTCTATAATCTGCAGTGGTCAGCACACAAGACCCACTCTGCCCTTGGATCTCAAGAATTTGCTCTAAAGGCCCAGAGACAGGTACGTTTTTTCAAAAATTTTGGGACTAGCAACGCTTTCATTTCCTGCCCCACCATTCCTGTCCCAAAACCATCCATATACCTCTTCAACCATTTCCACCTACTCCTCCCACTACAACCATCTTGCAGCCTGCTAGTCTATGTGACAAGAAAGAATTGAACAGTGGGTGTAAAAATAACAAGATCATATTTCCTGTCACTGCAAATCAACCTGAGAGAGACTGTTAGCCACAAGTAAGCAGAAGTAGTGCAGAAGTATGTCACATCACAGGATTAGGTACAGAGATAAGCAGACTTGGAATTTGGGCAAATTGCACAACATTTAAATACCATGATCACAACTCTCATTGAGTTGCAGTACAGTTAGGGTGAGTAATGGGACATCTTGTGAATCTACAACTATTCCCAGCTGTTCTTATTCATCACAACAAGAAAGTAACAGAGAAGAGTATTTTTGTTTAACAGTTAAATTAACAACTGATTTAGCATCCATTACAGTTTGTAGAGGAGAATTTTAAATATCTACCACCTTTTGAGAGAGTAAAGTACTTCCTAACATCTCTCCTGAATGGTTTGGCCCTAATTTTTTGGACTGTGCCTCAGAGTTCTATAATCAGTGGAAATAGTTTTTGTCTACCCTGTTTTTTCCTGTTATTATCTTGAAATCATTGATCAGATCATCCTTTAACTTTCTAAATTCTAGAGAAAACAGGCCTAATTTGTGTAATCTCTCCTCAGAATCCCTGAAATCCAGGTACCACTCTTGTATTCCTATCCAAGAGGATTTTTGTTTTGTCCATTCTTGGGATGAAGGCGTCACTGGCTGGGCAGAATTTATTAGCGTCAACCACATTGCTGTAGGTCCGGAGTCACGTGTAGGCCAGACCAGGTAAGAATGGCAGTTTCCTTCCCTCGAGGGCATTAGTGAACCAGATGGGTTTTCCCCCAACAATCAGCAGTGGATTCATGGACTTTAGTAGATTCTTAATTCCAGATATTTATTGAATTCAAATTCCACCATCTGCCATGGTGGGATTCAAACCTGGGTCCCCAGAACATTATCCAGGTCTCTGGATTAACAGTCCAGTGATAATACCACTTGACCGTCACCCCCCCCACCCCCCCATGAATGCTATCCAATGATCCACAACTGGCATCATGAGCTTTAGTTGAAAGCAAAATCACTTTGTCCGATCATATGAATTGCTTGTAAGCAAAACAAAAATTGCATTGTTACATCCAGTCTTCTTACGTTAAGATGGAATATTATGAGGACATAAGGAATTCCTACCTATGCCAGATGCTGCTGTAAACAAGCAGGGAGATTGCTCTGTGATAATGTGTGCCTAAAGTGGAAGTGTATTCTGTCAGCGACACAGGTACCTCACTTTCAATGAGAACTAAATACTATGATAAATTATTTTTGAAATGGTCCTTGACTGACCTTCATTTTAATGCAGTGCGATTCAACAACAACCAAAAAATGCTTCTCGGTCTACTAACATCGTAAAAATGTTCCATGAGCGGTAGGAAACAATTCAACACAGAGGTACGTGAGATTTAGGGAACATGGTCAAGGATTAGTTGAACAGATACATTTTCATTAATGTCTGAAAAGAAGGAAGGAGAAATAGAAATAATGGGAACTGCAGATGCTGGAGAATCCAAGATAAAGTGTGAAGCTGGATGTCCACAGCAGGCCAAGCAGCATCTCAGGAGCACAAAAGCTGACGTTTCGGGCCTAGACCCTTCATCAGAGAGGGGGATGGGGTCTCTGATGAAGGGTCTAGGCCCGAAACGTCAGCTTTTGTGCTCCTGAGAAGGAGAAATAGAGACAGCTTAGAAAGGTATTTCAGAAATGACGCTCTCACAACCGAAAGGTCACCACCAAAAGTAGAGAGTGTTATCAAAGCTAGGAATGGAAAAATAGTTTGTGATCATTTCAATGTAGTTGGTCTATATAACTGACTATGAACCTAAATGAGGCCCCTAGTACAGATTTATAATTGCATCAGATCTGATTGAAAATGTTTGAAATGCTAAGCTATTCAGCAAATTTGAATTTGAATTTGAAATCTGAAATAACTACACAAATGCTGGCATCCCGTCACCTTTTTTTGAAAGCTTGTGCACTGTACAGTGGTTGTGGCCAGTTCAGCGTCAGTACCCTGGAGTGAGGAGATTCTAAAACCCCTGATCGTATTGGTCAGCCAGGACTTTGATTGACACGGGTTAACAACCCCAATCAAGGATCTCAGTCAATGAGGTCCACCACGTTCTAATCACTACATCATCCCCCACTGATCCTGCTGCTCCAAGTCCAGGGAGGTAAGCTGGTCTTTCATGTAGCTTTCCCTGAAATGTTTCTGCCCCTAGATCGGTACCTCTGATTCAGACTGTGACACAGTTGGAGTGTACCAGTCCGTAGCGTGCCTTTTGCATCTGGAGCATCTCAGGAAAGAGCTTCTTCTTCTTCTTGCAAAAATGATATTGAGGCTGCATCCATCTCGGACGCGGAGATTTCCTCAATACTAGATGGAGAGGGAGAACCTACAGTTTCTGACAGGCCTTCTGGCTGTTTTGAGGGGCTAGGTACGTTTTGCTGTTGTCCCATTTGCAAGGTTACAGCTTTCAGGTGATCCACATGTTTGTTCAAGACCACCTCACCAACACAAAGTTTGTATGCCACATGGCCTGATCTCATATCAACTTTGCCTCATACCCATATAGGACCATTTCCATGGTTCTGGCACCAAATTTAGTCCTGAATTAAATTGTCTGTCTTGCTTAGAGGAAGCACACGGGCAGCATTAGCATTCCAGCTATGACTTCAACCTTGCTCCCAGATCTGGGAGTTATAAGGTTTAAGCTGGTGCCTCAGTAAAGATTAAGCCTCTTAGAACCAAAAATACTTGCGGACGCGCAGCAATCAGAAGGATTACTCACTGCTTTTCATCTGCCACAATGTTATTTGCCTGGGAAAAACATTGCGTTCTTTCCACATACTGGGCCCAGTCTTCGACAGCAGGATTGAACAAGTCAAGCTTCCCAAATAAGGGCATGATGCCAAAAATGCTTATCCCAACTCCAAGATGAATGTTGTGAGCAAATGTTCTTCCGGCACATATTGCTTCCCCCCACCCCACCCCAATCGCCATTGAAATAACTAGACAGAGGCTGGTATCCTGTCACAAGTCATCCTTTATTTACTTGTGCATAGTACACTGGCTGTGGCCAGCTAGCTTGGATTCAACCCCCTGGACTGAAGAAATTCTAAATCCAAAATCCCCTGATTATTTGGTCAGCCAGGGCTTCCTGATTGATTGGGGTTGTTAACCTCGGCCAGGGATCTCATGGTCAATGTGGTACACCTGGTTCCAACCAATACACACTCCTTAACCAGAAAAGTGTCCATTGTCTTCAGAGATAATGGGAACCGCAGATGCTGGAGAACCCAAGATAACAAAGTGTGAAGCTGGATGAACACAGCAGGCCAAGCAGCATCTTAGGTGTACAAAAGCTGACGTTTCAGGCCTAGACCCTTCAGAGAGGGGAATGGGGACAGGGTTCTGAAATAAACAGGGAGAGAGAGAGAGAGAGAGAGAGAGAAAGGGGGAGGAGGACTGAAGATGGATAGAAGAGAAGATAGGTGGAGAGGAGAGTATAGGTGGGGAGGGGATAGGTCAGTCCAGGGAGGACAGACAGGTCAAGGAGGCAGGATGAGGTTGGGAGGTGGGACATGGAGGTGCGGCTTGAGGTGGGAGGAGGGAGTAGGTGAGAGGAAGAACAGGTTAGGGAGGCAAGGATGAGCTGGGCTGGTTTTGTGATGCAGTGGGGGGACGGGGAGATTTTGAAGCTTGTGAAGTCCACATTGATACCATTGGGCTGCAGGGTTCCCAAGCGGAATATGAGTTGCTGTTCCTGCAACCTTTGGGCCTCCTGCAGGAGGCCCATGATGGACATGTCATCTGAGGAATGGGAGGGGGAGTTGAAATGGTTCACGGCTGGGAGGTGCAGTTGTTTATTGCAAACCGAGCAGAGGTGTTCAGCAAAGCGGTCCCCAAGCCTCTGCTTGGTTTTCCCGTGTAGAGGAAACCACACCGGGTACAGTGGATACATTATACTACATTGGCAGATGTGCAGGTGAACATCTGCTTAATATGGAAGGTCATCTTGGGGCCTGGGATAGGGGTGAGGGAGGAGGTGTGGGGGCAAGTGTAGCACTTCCTGCGGTTGCAGGGGAAGGTGCCGGGTGTGGTGCGGTTGGAGGGGAGTGGGGAGCGGACAAGGGAGTCATGGAGAGAGTGGTCTCTCTGGAAAGCAGACAGGGGTGGGGATGGAAAAATGTCTTGGGTGGTGGGGTTGGATTGTAGATGGCGGAAGTGTCAGAGGATGATGCGTTGTATCTGGAGGTTGGTTGGGTGGTATGTGAGGACGAAGGGGATTCTCTTAGGGCGGTTGTTGCGGGAGCGGGGTATGAGGGATGTGTTGCGGGAAATGAATGGTCAAGGGCATTCTCGAACACTGCGGGGGGGGGTTGCTCCCACCCACTTCCCCTGCAAAAATTCCATCCCCTATTCCCAATTCCTAAACCTCCGCCGCATCTGCTCCCCGGATGAGGCATTCCACTCCTGTACATCCCAGATGTCCGCGTTTTTCAAGGACCGCAGCTTCCTCCCCCGCAGTGGTTGAGAATGCCCTTGACCGTGTCTCCTGCAACACATCCCTCACACCCCACTCCCGCAACAACCGCCCTAAGACAATCCTCCTCGTCCTCACATACCATCCCACCAACTTCCAGATACAACACATCATCCTCCGACACTTCTACCATCTACAATCCGACCCCACCACCTAAGACATTTTTCCATCCCCACCCTAGTCTGTCTTCCGGAGAGACCACTCTCTCCATGACTCCCTTGTCCGCTCCACACTCCCCTCCAACTGCTCCACACCCGGTACCTTCCCCTGCAACCGCAGGAAGTGCTACATTTGCCCCCACACCACCTCCCTCACCCCCATCCCAGGCCCCAAGATGACCTTCCATATTAAGCAGATGTTTACCTGCACATCTGCCAATGTGGTATACTGTACCCGGTGTGGTTTCCTCTACATTGGGGAAACCAAGCGGAGGCTTGGGGACCGCTTTACAGAACATCTCTGCTCGGTTTGCAATAAACAACTGCACTTCCCAGTCACAAACCATTTTAACTCCCCCTCCCATTCCTCAGACGACATGTCCATCCTGGGCCTCCTGCAGTGCCACACTGATGCCACCCGAAGGTTGCAGTAACAGCAACTCATTCTGCTTGGGAACCATGCAGCCCAATGGTATCAATGTGGACTTCACAAGCTTCAAAATCTCCCCCTCCCCCACTGCATCCCAAAACCAGCCCAGCTCGTCCCCTCCCCCCACTGCATCACAAAACCAGCCCAGCTTCTCCCCGCCTCCCTAACCTGTTCTTCCTTTCACCTATCCCCTCCTCCCACCTCTAGCTGTACCTCCATTTCCCACCTACCAACCTCATTCCACCTCCTTGACCTGTCCGTCCTCCCTGGACTGACCTATCCCCTCCCCACCTATCTTCTGCTCTATCCATCTTTGGTCCATCTCCCCCTCTCTCCCTATTTATTTCAGAACCCTCTCCCATCCCCCATCTCTAATGAAGGGCCTTGGCCCTTTTGTGCTCCTGAGATGCTGCTTGGCCTGCTGTGTTCATCCAGCTTCACACTTTGCTATCTAAGTGTCCATTGTCTGCCTAATAGGTGATCCATTCTGTGCATTTCTAACAAGTCTGTCTCAGATACTGTACAACAGAGCTTTACAAAGGCTTAGTGGTTGAACAGTAATATCTGCATAGAATCAACGAATGGTTACAGTATAGAAAGAGACTATTCAGCCTTTAAGCACAAGCAAAAGCAAAATTTAGCCAAGTCCATTCCCCATAGCACTCCAATTATTTTCTCTTCAGGTGTTAACTTGAAATCCAAAATTGAAACTGACCGCACCACAGATCAGATTCTAGATCAGAACCACTCATTGAGTATAAAAGGCTTTATCATGTCACATTTGGTTCTTTTTCCAATACTTTAAATCTATCCTCTGGTTCTTAACCCTTTCACCACTAAAAAGGGTACCTGATCTGCCATAATCTCAATTTCAAACACCTTTGATTTCCTTTTAATTTTGTAATGAGATGCACAAAAGCAGCATTAAATATGATCTACAGGATGTATTGCATAAGTTCATCAAGGTTCCTTAGACAGTCCCTTCCAAACTCATGACCATCCACCATTTAGAAGGACAAGAGCAGCAGATATGTGGGAACACCAGCATTTGCACATTCCCCTCCGAACCACTCACCATCATGTCTTGGAAATATATTGCTACAGGTAGTTCTCCTGTAATGCAATAGTTGCATTCTTGAGACGTCCATTGCAGAAAAATCACATTATAGGGAAATTACTATACTTGTACAGTGGAAAGTTCAGTTTAACCAAACAGTGTCCACTATTCACCACATTACAGCCAATTCGCATTACCAAAACATGCATTATATCAGAGCTTCTGAGTTCCTTCATTGTTGCTAAGCCAAAATCCTGGAATTCCCTACCTAACAGCATAGTAGGTCTGCCTGCAACACTTGGATTACTATAGTTCAAGAAGACAATTCACTTGCACCTTCTCAAGGGCAATTAGAGAAGGCAATTAATATTGGTTCAGCTAGTATAACCTACATCACTGAATGATTAAATAAAACTTACAGTAAATACTCCATCTGTTCAAGAATTTTGTTAATGAATACCACAAGTCAACCAACAGTTATAATCCAGACATTTACCTTCAGGCTGAATCTTTATTGCCCTGCATGTTCCCAGCCTCAATTCCAGTTATGTATCTTGTTTTCCAGAGCTTAAAGAGGGGGAAACTTTTATTCAACCAGTCTGGATGACATGAATGATCCCGTAGAAGTTATCCATTTAGGTAGCAGTATTTATAAATCCAACTCTTTTGGTCATTAATTGTCTTTCTAGAGCACTTACCAGAATCTTAATTGAGAACTTAATGTAAAAAGGTAAAGTCACCATTATCTTACTAGACCATAGGGCTACTCTCTCATTAGAGAGAAAGACAACTGATGATGGCTCAAGTGGAGGCTCACCATGCCTTAGGTGAGGGGAGAGAGAGATTGAGAAGGAAAATCCTTCATCATAACCTCAGCAGGTACAGGAATTGTGCCCATGCTATTAGTATCACTCTACATGTAAAGCAGCTATCCTGCCAACTGACCTCCAAAGATTTGCTCATAGTCTACATTTGAAGGGATTACAATCTTGCAGATGTCAAAGCTGTTAGACCTTTAGGTTGCAAGTCATTGGTTCAACATCTCCTTTTATGAGTCCTTGGGTCTTTGACCCACCTTTTTGAAGCTACTGATCTGGGATTCAATAGTGATACATAGAAAGCAGGCTTTGTGATTGGATGTCATACCTTTGCACTGCATCTCCTAAAACACACATGCTAGACATAGGAGAATTCTGCAGTTGAAGATGTAGAATAGAGGCAGTGGCAGAGATAGTGGGTGCATGCATTGTAGTTGAAATAAAGAGAGTGCTGGAGAAACTCAGCAGGTCTGGCAGCAGAAGAGTCATTTTAGACTCGAACTGTTAATACCTTCTCTCTCCACCAGTGCTGCCAGACTTTGAGTTTCTCCCACATTTTCTGTATTTCAGATTTCCAGCATCCACTGTATTTTACTTTAACACTGAATGATTCTGAATGCACGACTTAATGTAGGACAAAGGAGTTCTGTAGGAGCCACTGAGTTGCAGTAAATAAATAGCATGAGGGGCAAATATAAATGGAAGAGCAGTCATTGGCCTTATGAACCACAAGTCTAGTCATTTTAAAACAGACTGACTTAGATACAGGGGCTGTGCAGAGGAAAAAACCCATCTGGTTCACTTAATGCCCTTAAGGGAAAGAAACCACTGTCCTTACCTGGTCTGGCCTACATGTGACTCCAGACCCACAGCAATATGGTTGACACTGAACTGCCCTTTGGGCAATTATGGATGGAAAATAAATGCTGCCTAGCCAGCAATGTCCTCAAGCCATTAATGAATAAAGGAAAAAAATTTTTTGCTTTGATTTCAATTTGTATGTGGTACTTTCTTTATTCAGAGAGTAGTAAGGGCGTGGAACGCTTTGCCTGCAACGGTAGTAGATTCACCAACTTTAAGTACATTTAAGTTGTCATTGGACAAGCATATGGACGTACATGGAATAGTGTCGGTTAGATGGGCTTCAGAATGGTATGGCAGGTCAGCACAACATCGAGGGCCGAAGGGCCTGTACTGTGCTGTAATGTTCTATGTTCTGTGAAACTGATTGACTAAAGTTAGATTGGGGTTGTTAAAGCAGAATATTGGATAGGCTGTTCTTATAAAATGTGAAAATGTGCAAACCACATTAGGATTTAAGTGTGGGGGTAGGATTATTGAAGGACAAAATACAACCAGCACTGGTTATTAAATGAGGGACCAATTCAAGGGTTTGAGGGAACCCACAAATTTGAGTAGTGTAACCATCCAAAGGAACTGACTTTGCCACAACTAAGCTTCACGCTTGACTTTAGGTTTTTTTTAAAAGAATGGGGTACTGTAATAGGACCCTTGAAACACCACTAACCTAATAAATGGAAATATACTCATTCTGCCAAGTAATGTTTCAAAGGAACTAGCCCCCTACCGGCTCTTCCTGTGATATCCTAAAGTTCAGCTTAGCCTTACAGTATCCTGATGGTCATTGGATAAAAATTCTACGCTCAGACAGAACTGAATGTAGCTACACCACATGGACTACAATGATTCACAGAGACAGATCATCACCACCTCAAAGCAATCAGGTGTAACTCATGATTTAATCACACAATGCACAAAAGTTTCAGCTTTTTAATTTTTAATTCCAAGAGCATTGACCTGTAAAACTTATCTTAAAAGGAACTTTAAAAAAGGACGTTTCTTGCTCAACACTTTAAAACATAAGACCATAAGACAGAGAAGCAGAAATTAGGCCATTTGGCCCAGCGAGTCTGCTCTGCCATTCAATCATGGCTGATAAGTTCCCCAACCCCATTCTCCCGCTTTCTCCCTGTAACCCTTGATAATCAAGAACCTATCTCAGTCTTAAATGTGCTGAATGAGGTGGCAATGAATTCCATAGATTCACCACTCTCTGGCTGAAGAAGGTTCTCCTTATCTCAGTTCTAAAAGGTCTTCCTTTTACTCTAAGCCTGTGCGTCTCCTACCAATGGAAGCATTTTCTCAACATCCACTCTGTCCAGGCCATTCAGTATTAAGTTTCAATTAGATCTCCGCTCATCCCTCTAAATTCCAATGAGTATAGTCCCAGAGTCCTCATATGTTAAGCTTTCCATTCCTGGGATTATTCTTGTGAATCTCCTCTGAACCCGCTCTAGGACCACTACATCCTTCCTGATATGGGGCCCAAAACTGCACACAATACTCCAAATGTGGCCTGACCAGAGCCTTAAAGCCTCAGTAGTACATCCCTGCTTTTGTATTCAAGCCCTCTGAAAATAAATGTCAACATTGCATTTGCCTTCCTGACTACTGACCGAACCTTGAGAGAATCCTGGACTAGAACTTCCAAGGCTCTTTGCATCTCAGACTTCTGATTTTTCTCCCCATTTAGAAAATAGTCCATGCTCTTATCCTTCTCAGCAAAGTGCATGACCTCATACTTTCCCATGTTGTACTCCATCTGCCACTTCTTTGCCCATTCTCCTAATCTGCTCAAATCCTTCTGCAGCCTCCATACCTCCTTAATACTACTGTCCCTCCACTTACTTTTGTATCATCTGCAAACTTAGTCAGAATGCCCACAGTTCCTTCATCTAGGTCATTAATGTATAAAGTGAAAAGTTGTGGTCCCAACACTAACCCTGGCGGAACACCACTTATCACCAGCTGCCATCCTGAGAAAGACACTTTTATCCCCACTCTGCTTTCTGCCAGACAGCCAGTCTTCTATTCATGCTAGCACATTGCCTGTAACACCATGGGCCCTTATCTTACTCAGCAGCCTCCTGTGTGGCACCTTGTCAAAGACCTTCTTGAAGTCCAGGTAGATAACATCCATTAGCTCTCCTCAGTCTACTCTGCTCATTACTTCCTCATAGAATTCTAGGAGATTTGTCAGCTGCTGGTGTCTTATTGTAGTTGACAGAAATGTCAGGGATGATGCATTGGATCTGATGAAACCATACTGACTTTGCCCTACTTTACCAAATCTTAAAGTGCATTTTAAAAACTCCAAAATCATTGAAAGCTCAACGCCCTCTTTGATTCAAGTATTGCAGACTTGTAGTTATCATTGGGAGTTTGATATGTTTTTAGTTTTGTAGGAATGCCAGGGTGTCATCCTGATTCTTTCCTTTATCCCTCACCCTAATCTTTGCAAAATGGGCTTAAAGTTGGATCCAAATTGCAGGAGAGCAACAAAGTTGCGAACTGGTGTGCTTGTTCCTTTCCTTTCACTAGATTCCTTCAAAATTACATTGTTACCTTGTCATCAAGATCACAAACAGAATCACCAACCTCTCAGAGATCCTCAGACTGAGGGAGATTCTATGAGTTGGAGACAGTAAGGACTGCAGTCGCTGGAAGCCAGAGTCAATAGATGTGGAGCTGGAAAATCACAACAGGTCAGACAGCATCCAAGGAGCAAGAAAGTCAATGTTTGAGGCCAAAATAATTTGTCAGGACTGGGGAGGTCGAGGCAAGCCCGTAAGTAAATGGAGAGGGATGTGGCTGGGGGAACAGTAGGTGGGATGATTATAGTTGGATGCCAGAGGGGGTTATTGTGATTGGTCAGTGGGAAGGGTGGTGCGGATAGGTGAGTAGGTGAAGATGGACAGGTTAGGTCAGGGAGGCAAGGAGGAGGAGGGCTGGACATGGGATAAGGTTGGGGGGTAGAGGGATTTTGAATCTGGTGAAGTCAATATTAAAGCCATTGGGCTGTAAGCTCCTAAGGCAAAATCAGGTTTTGTTCCTCCAGTTTACTCGTGGCCTCACTGATAGTGGAAGAGCCCAAGGATGGACATGTTGCCGGTGGAGAGGGAGGGGGAATTAAAATGGATGGCAATTGGGAGGTTGGGTTGGTTGGTGTATGCAGATTGGAGATGCTCAGCGAACTGGACCAAGACTGTTTGGTCTCCCTGTCATACAGGAGACCATGTTGGGAGCAATGGATACAATAGATCAGTCTGGATGAACTGCGGGTGAATCTCTGCTTGGATCTGGAAGGATTTTTTGGGGCCTTGGGCAGAGGTGAGGGGGAGGTGTTGGGGCAGGTGTTGCATTTCTTGTGGTGTAAAGAAAGATAGAGTATGGTGGAGAAGTTAGTGGGGTGTGTAAAACAGGAGGGAATCGCAGAATGAATGGTCCCTGCAGAAAATGGACAGGGTTGGAGAAGGAAATATCTTTTTGGTGGTGGTGTCTAATTGTAGTGACAGAAATGTCAGGGATGCTGCATTGGATCTGGAGATTGATGGGTTGGTACTTGAGGCCTAAGGAGACTATCCTAATTGTTGTTGGAGGGAGGGGGTTTGAGGGCAGAAGTGCAGGAAATAGATGAGATATGGTTGAGGGCATTACAAAGGGGGAGAAACTACAGTCCCTAAAGTAGGAGGATATCTGGGGTGTCCTGGAGTAGAACACCTCATCCTAGGAGCAGATGTGGCAGAGGTGGAGCAATTGAGTGTATGGGATAGCATTTTTGCAGGAGCGTGGAGAAAGGAGGTGTAGTTGAGCTAGTTATGGGAGTCAGTAGGTTTGAAATGGATGTCAGTGGTGAGTCGGTTTCTGGAGATGGAGATGGAGAGGTCCAGAAATGGGAGGGAGGTGTCAGAAATGGTCCAGGTGAATTTGAGGAGGGTGGAAAGCATTGCTGAAGTTGATGAACTGTTCGAGCACTTCATGGGAGCACTAGGCAGCACCAATAAGGCGGAGAAAGAGGTGGGGGATGGTGCTGGTCTTATTGTGGGAGAGGGACTGTTCCACAAATCCTACAAAGAGGCAGGCATAGCTCAGGCCCATGTTGGTGCCCATGGCCTTATCCCATGTCCACTCCTTTGGTTTGTAAGAATCAAATGAAAAATTGAGGGTGAGGACCAGTTCTGCCAAGTGAATGAGGGTGCCTATGAGAGAGGAAGAAGTGGAGGGTTTTTAGGCCGTCTGTGTGGGGAATACAGGTGCAAATGGACTACACCCTATGATGAAGATGAGGTGTTGGAGACTGGGGAATTGAAAGTTTTGGAAAACATGGAGGATGTGGGCTGTGTCACGAATGTAGATAGGGAGTTCCTGGACCAAGGGGGCAAGAATAGAGTCAAGATAGGAGGAGATGAGCTTGGTGGGGCAAGAGCAGGCAGAGAGTGGGTCAACTGAGGCATTTGAGCTTATCTATTTACTGCTGGGCTCCCCTCCCCTTCCCCAGTCCTGAAGGGTTTCAGCCCAAAACGTTGACTTTCCCGCTCCTCGGATGCTGCCTGACCTGCTGTGCTTTTCCACTTCTGCAACAAGATTCTAGGAGTCCCTATCAACTAGGTGCCCCCTAGGGGTTTCCTCAGGGTGATGTCTTCCTCTTTGGCATCTGCCTTTGCTTTATTCTGTTCCTCTTGGCCTTTTGGTCCACTCTCTCAGCCTACCAAAGACACCACTCGATGTATCAGAGAGATCCACAGGAGCTGACTGATTTCCCTCACTGGTTCTTTCCACCAGTATAGCTACCTGATGACAGAGGACCAATTCAACCAACCCATCCTACTCAGGGACGGGCAGGAAAAGCTGGCCTTGCCAGTGATGCAGACATCCCGTTTGACATTTGCAATAATTACTGTCAATACTGCTGTATAGAATCACAGCTGGCGAAATATAACACTTTCCCATCTCAGACCCTCAATGGCAGACTCAGATATAAATACAGAAAATAATATTACTTTATTCTAGCCAATATCTTAATTCACCGGTGACTTCTGAGGACTAAGAGGGCAGAATTTCCTCTACTGTAAGTTTGATTGAAGTCAAGTTCTTTTACCAAAAATATCCTTTATTCATAATATTTGTTATATAAATTAAAGAAGTTCAACTTGACTCAGTATTTACAATAAATATTCAACTTGTCTGTAAGCAGCATGACCCACTCAACAGACAACCACCTTCCCCCATTGCACCTCCACAGTACAGCCCACAAGGTTTAGTGCATCCTTCAGCACATCGTCCTTTACCTTTGAGTATGAGAATCCATGATTTATTACATGATTAGATAGAAAGCTTTTCCAGACCACTGGAAAACCCCAAAAGATTTAATTGACAATTAGGTACTTCTGAAGTGGGGATAATGTAGGAAGTGCAGTATACAGGCTTTACATAGCATACTCACATAACCAGCAATATGATAATGACCAGGTAATCTGTCTTGTCAAGATGACCAGGAAACTGAGGAGAATTCTGCTGTTCATCAAAATGGCACTATGAAATATCTTCTATTCACCTTAGGCCACAGACTGATGTATGTCTCAATTTAATATATATTAAAGGCAGCATTTCAAAAACTATAATTTTCCCTTGGTATTGTACATAGGTATTAATCCTAATTTTTGAACTTGATACTTGGACTGCACTGTGAACGCACACAGAATCAGAGGTCTCGGCCCGAAACGTCAGCCATCCTGCTCCTGCTGTGTTCATTCAACTCTGCACCTTGTTATCTCAGAATCAGAGGCAAGACACCAGCTGATACTCTGATGAAAGTTGAAGGACAAGAAGTGTTAACCTTCACCGCAGGTTTTGGATGAACTGCTGAGTATTTCTGGAATATTCAGGTTTTTAAATCAAAAATTTCATTGATGATTTTTCTTCGTGTTCAAGACGGACATCATTCCTCTGCAGTTTGAGTAGAAGGACAATGTTGCCCTCTGCTGGATTTATCAACTCATTGTGATGCTTCAGTGTAAAGGACAGCATTCGTTGGGTTGGATTTTCCAGTGAATCTTATGTGAAATATCAGTAACACTTACAATGTAATTTTTGTTTTAATATCTATTGACTTCAACAGAAGAGGAAAATTTGAAAAGGCTGATGTATAATGAGCTGATACACTTTGCAAATAGGACCGTATAATTTTGATCTTTATCCCCCATTCAGCTTCTCCAATTACCAAATTGTAAGTGTACTTTTGTTCAGACAAGACCTTAACCAGTTAAAACCAAGTAAAATTCTTTACATAGCAAATTTAGAATGTTTATTAAAACAAGCAAAGGTTATATTAGCAAATTTAGCAAAATAACTTTCACAGTCACCTGATCAATTCTTTGAAACCAGACCATTTTAGTTTTCTCTGGCCTCAATTTTGAACCCACTTTGTAATTGACATGTGGCATGTACTCCAAAAGCTAGCAATGAAGTTCCACTTTTATTCCTTCAAGTTTTTTCCCCAAACTTTTTCCTAATCAACCTGTTCAAAGACATTGTTACCCACCTTTGGAGCAGGTGGAACTTGAACCCAGCACACTCAGTTCCAGGGTAGGGACACGACCCCCATGCCACCTAGTGGTCAGCAAGGTTTTGGAAAGAATTCTGAGGGATAGGATTTATGACTATTTGGAAAAGCATAGCGTGATTAAAGGGAGTCAGCATGGCTTTGTGTGGGGCAGGTCATGCCTTACAAATCTTATTGAGTTCTTTGAGGAGATCATGAGACAGGTTGACGAGGGTCAAGCAGCGGATGTAGTGTACATGGACTTCAGCAAGGCATTTAATAAGGTTCCCCAAAGCAGGCTCATTCATAAAGTCAGGAGGTATGGGATACAGGGTGATTTGGCTGTCTGGATTCAGAATTGGTTGGCTGACAGGAGGCAGGGAGTGGTTGTAGATGGTAAGTATTCTGCCTGGAGATCAGTGCTGAGTAGTGTCCCGCAGAGGTCTGTTCTTGGGCCTCTGCTCTTTGTAGTTTTTATAAATGACTTGGATGAGAAGGTTGAGGGGTGGGTTAGTATGTTTGCTGATGACACAAAGGTTGGAGGTGACGTTGATAGTATCGAGGGCCATTGCAGGCTTCAGCGAGACATTGACAGAATGCAGAGCTGGGCTGAGAAATGGCAGATGGAGTTCAACCTGGATAAATGCAAAGTGATGCATTTTGGAAGGTCGAACTTAAATGCTGAATATAGGATTAAAGGCAGGATTCTCGGCAGTGTGGAGGAACAGCGGGATCTTGGTGTTCAAGTGCGTAGCTCCCTCAAAGTTGCCACCCATGTGGATAAGGTTGTTAAGAAAGCATATGGTGTTTTGGCTTTCATTAACAGGGGGATCGAGTTTAAGGGCCGCAAGGTTATGCTGAAGCTCTACAAAAACCTGGTGAGACCACATTTGGAATATTGTATCCAGTTCTGGTCGCCCTATTATAGGAAAGATGTGGAGGCTTTGGAGAGGGTGCAAAGGAGGTTTATCAGGATGCTGCCTGAACTGGAGGGCTTGTCTTCGAGGAGAGGTTGACTGAGCTCGGACTTCTCTCTGGAGAGGAGGAAGAGGGGTGACCTGATCGAGGTGTACAAGGTAATGGGAGGCATGGATAGAGTCAATAGCCAGAGACTTTTCCCCAGGGCAGGATTGACTGCCACGAGGGGTCATAGTTTTAAGGTATTAGGATGAAGGTATAGAGGAGACATCAGAGGGAGGTTCTTCACCCAGAGAGTTGTGAGCGCATGGAATAGTTTACCAGTGGTAGTCATGGAAGCAGAGTCATTAGTGACATTTAAGCGACTGCTGGACATGCACATGGACAGCAGTGAATTGAGGGGAATGTAGGTTAGGTTATTTTATTTTTGGATTCGGATAATTCCACAGCACAACATTGTGGGCCGAAGGGCCTGTACTGTGCTGTACTTTTCTACGTTCTAATACGCCAGATATCCTGATTTGTGATCAAGATACTTGGTCCCTGTACACCCAATCAGAAACTTTCTATTTCCTGTTAACTTGAGTGACATTAAAGAAAGAAAATAATTAATTTATGTAGCAGCTATCACCAATTCAGGGCATCAAGGTACTTTTATAGCTAATGAAATACTCTTGAAGTGCAATCACAGTTTCAATCTAGGGCAAAGTGACAACACAAGCTCCTATGGAAGAAATTAGAAACTTTTATTTAATCTAAAAAGTGGTTAGAATGTGGGACTGGCTACCACAAAGAGTAGCTGCACCAAATGACAGATACTTTTGTGGGGGTGCTAATTTAATATATGAAGGAGAAAATAATGCTGAAGGATTGTAGGAGAATGAGTGTGAGAAGGTTCATGTAGATCACAAACATTAGCAAGAACTATTTGGATCAAATGGACTGACTGTGGTCATGTAGAACTGATCCAATCATGTGTTTTACTAATGTTATTTGGGGCATGAATATTAATCAAGACCCTGAGGAGAACCCCCTGCTTTTCATCTAAATAGTGCCCTGGGATCTTTTATACCATCTGAGAAGGCAGATGGGACATTGGTTTAATGTTTCATTCAAAAGAGAGAACCTCCAACAGAGCAGCGCTCCCACAGTATTGAAATATCAGCCCAGAAGATTATGCACTTAAGTCCCTGGGGTGGGACTCAGACCCCAGCCTTCTGGATCAGAGGCAAAAGTATACCCACTGATCCACAGCTGACACCAAACTAATTAATGGGATGTAGGGAAACATTCTTAGAAGAAGGTAAGTAACAAACTAAATGATCGGTGACAATAATGAGAGTTCTCCATTTATTTCTCTAACTAATTTGTTTTTAATCAAAAATCTGTTTAATCTTTACAAAAAGGAAATCTGGCAGGAATGAAGAGAATCATCCGAAGAGCTCAAAAGGTCAGACTGAATATTATTAACTGATTGAAGTACATATTTAAATAGTTGGGGGTGGAAATAAAAGTAGGGAAATGAGAGACAGAGAAACACTTTAATTTAGAAGGGAAGGAATGGTGAATAATTGATGGGGTTCAGTGCCCAAAGGTAATTTCAGCAGCTCTCACTATCTCACAAAGACATTTAGTAGTGATTGAGATCAAAGTGCTGGAAGCCCCTGCTGCTAAAGTGAAAGGCAAAACACTCTGCTGCTCCTAATAATATCATCTTTATGCAACTAATAAACTGCACACTTCACTCTAACTATATCATTACAGAGGACTTAGCGAGCTAATAATTTAAAAGCACAGAAACAGCCTTTGTTCTTCACTTTGAACCAAACAACATACTGTTGAATGAGGGGGAACATCAAAGGTTTGTTGCTATTACCACAGTCGCTAAGGCATCAGGCTGCAGAGCTAGGACCACTGCTCCTGACTAAGATTAAAGATAGGGGATTATCAGATCGTGGACAGTACCTGCTCTTTCCATTTTATATTACTCACTGTCAATGGGCAGGATTTCTTGCCAAATCAATGAATTTTCTTCTAAATAAATAGATAAGAAGAAATTAAACTTTCTTGCTCATTCCTTTGTTCCCTCTATCTCCAAACTTCTGTATAATTGATAGTGTTCTTCTTCAGTAATGTCAGTATAATATTGGACAATGCCAGCTGTCTCAATTATTTCCCCACTTCATTCAATGATTTATAATTAGTATTTGCATGGCATTTCTGCTTCTATTTCACAGCTACTGTTACCTTCCCGTTTGCCTCATGCTCCTACAGACTGTTAACCTCTTGTCCTTACCCTCCACTTGCCTGTTCCTTCTCCTTAGTTTTCCCTTTACCCTCCTATCTGCCCTCTCCCTTATCCCCTTCCCTGCACCTTCTTCCTCCTCACTCTTAACCTGTCCTCCTCACTCTTGCCACTGTTTCACCTTTCCTCAAGGGAATCTTATCACCACCCTACCCTGAATCCTTCCATGCTGTTATCTTTTCTCTTGCTCTGATTTTCCTCATCAGTTACCCTCCCTTGTCATGTCCTTCACCTGGTTTTTGCCCTTGGCCACCTCCTGCTCCTCCTTCTCATTCTTTCCTTCTTCCATTTGTTATTCTTTTAACTTCCTTATTCCTGTCATCATAAACATAGGAAATCCTAACTAACAGATTTTCTTGTATTTCATGACAGTTATTCGTGTTTAGGTTTATTCTTCAAATTAATTTCTCGATTTAGTCAGGTCACAATTATTACCATTCTCAGTCCTACCATGTAAAAAACTATTCAATCTCAAATGATACCGATGATCTAATACCTCATCCTGCCACCACCACCGCACCCCCCACACCACCACCAACTCCCTTCCAAGTTCTACCACAGTGTTATTCAGTTTTGTAGGGCATGGAGAAGAAATTCAATCCTTACATTACATCTAGTTAGTCAGTCTCAACAAGAATGACATTGCAAATACTGAAGTTACCCTTGTTATTGATCCATTTTCCAATGGATTTAGCTGATATCCAACTAGTTGCTGCTTATTTTCTATTTAGACATGGTTTATTCTTCTTATATAATTTGGGAATTGTAATGTTGGTAGGTTTAATATGAGTTAAAAGCGTTCTGATATTTGAGAGAGAATGTCAGTATTTGAACAAGACACATTTACCAGAAAACGTCACACTATCATTCTTCCTGAGGGAAACAAGACAGAGCTTCCAGAAAACTGTTGATATAGTAACCTGATGCTGCATGGGCTTTTCAAAAGCTCCCCATTGTAATTGCAATCTGACTCCTAAAGTAATTTTTAAAAAGTGCTAATTTCTATAAATTTTAATATAAAACACTAGTGATTCTAAAAATACCATGGCATCAGAAAGCTGGAAGATACAACAATTGATATTTACCTAGCATCTTTAATGTAAAATAATTCCTACACCACTTCACAGGAGTGTTGTAAACAGAATTCAGGCATGAACCACAAATTGATACTAAGGTTGATGACCAAAAGCTTAGTCAAAGAGATAGGTTTTAACAGGCATCTTAAAAGATAAAAGATGAAAGTGAGATAGAAAGTCAGTGAGGTCTTGGGGGATTTCCAGACCTTAGGACCTAGGCAGCTGAAGGCGCAGCCATTAATGGTGGATCAATTAAGATCAGAGATGCACAAGAATCCAGAAGTCTTTTTATTTGATTTATTATTGTCACTTGCTTAACAGTCAGATCGTGCTATACAAGTGCATCAGGATAGCAGAATCGAGTGCAGGATATAACATTACAGCTGCTGAGAAGGTGCAAAGAGAGAGAGAGTTCAACATTTACATTAAAGAGATCCATTCAAAAGTCTGATAACAGCTGGGAAGAAGTTGTTCTCGAATTTGTTCATATGTGTATGCAAACTTCCATGTATTCTGCCCAATAGAAGAAAAATTGCAGAGAAAGGGAGATGCCTAGACCATGGAAGGACTTTTTTTTAAAAAAAGAAGAGTAAAAATTTAAAATCAAGGAATTTAGGTCACTGAGTACAATGTGGATGGGTGAGTGGTGCTTAGTCTGATTAAGAATATGGGCAGGAGCATTTAGATGACCTTGGGTTACAGTGACTAGAATGTAGGATATCAGCCAGAAATGAGTTGGAATACGCGTGAATTGAGATACGAAAGGCATAAATGAACATTTTAGCAGCAGGCTCACCATTACACTTGACAAGCCTGCTGACACAGTTACTTCAAATGCATTTTGTCACATCCTAATTTCTGCAAGGATTCCATTCCATTCTTTCAGTTTCTTCATCTCCTTCACATCTGTTCTGATTCTACCTTCCACTGGACTGCCTCTGATGTGATTTCCTGTTTTCCTAAACCACAGAATCCCTTGCACCCCATCATGGTTTACAGGGCCTTCAACTACATCCAACATTTCTATCCCCACTCCTCTTAACTTCTGAGGACAATATGGTTTACTTGTCCTTACTTTCCACCCCAGTAGTCTCTGCATTCAAACTGCCATCCTCCTCTATTTCTGCCAGCATTTCTGTAGTGTTGTAGTGATCACATTTGCTTCCCACACAGTAGACCCCAGTTCTGAACTGGGCTGAAATATCTGGAGAATTTATGTATCCCCAAGTTTAAATTCTAAATGCTGAAAGAATTTTTTCTCCTTTATTCATTCATGGGATGAGGGTGTCACTGACTAGACGGCATTTATTGTCCATCCCTAATTGCGCAGAGGGCAGTTAAGAGCCGACTACATTGCTGTGGGCCTGGAGTCACAAGTAGACCAGACCAGGTTAGGATGGCAGATTTCCTTCCCTGAAGGACATTAGTGAACCAGTTGGGTTTTCCCCAACAACTGACAATGGATCCACAATCATCATTAGAATCTTAATTCCAGATATTTATTGAATTCAAATTCCACCATCAGCCACGGCAGGTTGAACCTGGAACAGAATGTTACCTGGGTCTCTGGATTAACAGTCTAGTGATAATACCATTAGGCCATTGTCTACCCCTGAATGTTTCCCCTTATGGGATAATCTAGGACCAGAAGGCATTGTCTAGAATTAAGGGGCACCAAATTAAGACTGAGATGAGGAGGAATTTCTTCTGAGGGTTGACAGTCTTTGGAACTCCTTGCCACAGACAGCTGTAGGGATAGAGTTCTTGTGTATATTTAAGACTGAAATAGATAGATTCTTGATCTATGGGGAATCAAGTGTTACAGGGAAAGAGCAGGAAAGTAGATGTGAGGGATGTTGGATCAGCTGTGATCCTACTGAATGGTGGAACAGGCTCAATGGGCCAAATACTCTACGCCTGTTCCTATTGCTTATGGTCTAATTTTCACTACCTTCAGCAGGATGCCACCATTAAACACATCGTCTCCTCCACTGTCAACATTCTGCAGGGACTGTTCCTTCTGTGACACCTGGTCCATTCCTAACACTTACTCACTTCCCCATGACACCATCTCTTGCAATCATAGAAAGTGTAATACTTGCCCATTCACTACCTCCCTGCTCACTGTCAAAGGCCCCAAACACACCTTCCAGGTGAAACAGCATTTCTGTTATACTGTCAATTTAATCAACTCACAAAGCAGCCTCTTACTATGGAGAGACAAAAAAAGAGACTGGGTGACTGTTTTGTGGAACACCTCTGCTCAGTCCTTTGGAATTATCCCACCCTACCTAGTTGCTGCCATTTCAATAAGCCACCTTGCTCTCATAAGGCTCTAGGCCTGAAACGTCAGGTTTTGTGTTCCTAAGATGCTGCTTGGCCTGCTGTGTTCATCCAGCTTCACACTTTGTTATCTTGCTCTCATGTTAACAATTCTATCTCAGGCCTGCGGCAATGCAAGCAAAGGACAACACAAGCATGAGGAACAACACTTCATTTTTGACTTATGCGCTTTACAGCCTTGAGGTCATAGAGTCATAAAATCCTACAGCACACAGACAGGCCCTTCAGCCCGGACAGGTCCATGCCAACCAAAATGTCCATCCTCACGAACCACATTTCCCTGTACTTGACTCATACCTTTGAAACTTTCCCCATCCATGTATTCATCCAAATGCCTTTTAAATGTTACATGGTTACATCATTAAGCCCACATACTGAATAGTTTCTCAGCTTCTCATTCAGGGTTAACTCAAAAATCACATGCCTCTGCCAGTAGTATTGACCTCATCCAAATGCCTGATGTGGATTCCCTGGTTCTCAAACTTCCAAATATAACCAATAGCATCTCAGAATTAGAAGAAGCTTGGGGTTCATAATATTAACTAAATCCATCAAGTCTTGAAAGGTTTTAGTGCCTGGTGCCTCAGGGTAATTTAGGCTCCTAATAACCAAAAATGCTGCAGGTACGCAAACAGTGAGAAGAATTACTTCACAAACACAAAACAGAAGTTGCTAGAAAAGCTCAGCAGGCCTGGCAGCATCTGTGAAGAAAAATCAGAGTTAACATTTTGCATCCAGTGACCCTCCTCAGAATATTAACTGATTCTTCTTGAGATGCTGGCAGACCTGTTGAGCTTTTCCAGTAACGTCTGCTTTTGTTCCTGATTTACAGCATCTGCAGTTCTTTTTGTTTTTAATTCAGAAGAATAACTTGTTACTTTCCATCTGCCCCAATGTCATTTGCCCACAAGGAACAACACATTCTTTATGCATACTGGGCCCAGTCTTTAATAGCAGGATTGAAGAAGTCAAGCTTTCCAAAAAAGATGTGATGCCAGAAGTACTTACCCCAACTCAAAGACAATTCTTGCAAGTGAACTTTCTTCAGGAACATAATTTATTCCTCTCATCACACTGAAACAACTCAGCAGAGTTATTTCATCACCAAGTCAATCTCTATTTATAGGTGCACAGTAGAAAGACTCTGACCAGCTAGCTCACAGCCACTCCCTAGAATTAGGAGAATCTCTGCGTCTCCTCTTTATATCTATCAGCCAGGGGTCCCTGGCTGGCCCAGGCCAACAATTCCAATCAAGGAAATCATACGCAATAAGATCCATCTGGCCAACCTCGTTCCAATCACTCCAGAGTGGCACTCTTATCTAAACAATAGGATATCAAGATATTCCCAGTGACTACAAGCCATTCAGTTTATTATCAGTTGTGGGTAAAGTTTAAAAAATAATTGTTATGGAAAACTCAACGGGTGCATGGTGATGTTTGACTTTATTAAGGAAAGCCAGCGCAGATTTCTGAAATGCATATTGTACTCAATTATCGTAATTTTAAAAAAATTATTATTACAGGCATTCATTGATGGGAAGTAGGTGCTACTGGCTAAACCAGCATTTGTTGCCCTTGAGAAGGTCGTGGTGATTTGACTTCTTGAACCAACGCAGTTCATTGGGGTAGGTGTAGCTTTAGTGCTATTAGGAAAGGAGGTCTAGGACTTTGAACTAGCAATAAAAGTATGGATGCTATATAACTTTGAGGGAAATCTGCTAGTGGTGGAGGTCTCATATATCTGTGTCCTTATCCTGGTGAAATTTGTGGTTTGTATGGTGTTATTGAAGGAGCTTAATGAGTTGCTGCAGTGCAGAACCTCGTACAGTAGAACAGGAATATACTCTCCACCTATCACATTTATTAACACTTTAACTTTCTATGTAGTCCCTGGATAGAAAATGAAATCCTCCAGGAGGAAAGTTTGAGGAGCTGTAAATTTGTGGAACTGATGACTGGGGAAAATGAAAATGAAGATCAGACTAGATAAGGGCCACTTAAAGGAGGCTGATGGAGATTTTTCAATCAGCCTCTTCCATCATGGAAATCAAAATATCAAAGGAAACTTATCAAATTTAAAGTCAAAGTATTGTTCTTTGGGAGTGACAACACACCTTTCATACCTCAGTGATTTTCAAAGCTCCTTGAACTGGACCCAAGTCAATGAAGGTTGCATTTTTCCATAACTGGATCTCCTGGAGTGTGAAAAAAATCCAGGAATCTACAACCCCATCACACAATTTTGAGGATTATTTAAATAAATTTAAAGCGTTACTAAATAAAATACTACCTGAAATGGCAGCTGAAATCTAGTCCAAATATCTGCCCAGCAGAGATTCTCTGTTTGATTGTGATTGAGCACAACAGGAAGGTGCATTCTGTCAGTAGATTTTGTTGGATCATGAGCGCATTCTTGTCCCAAGTTGTAGCTTCATGTGGACCTACTGAGAAAGATATAAAATATGAAAGAGGTTGTGGGTCAGTTAGCCTGGGGACCTGCTGAGACTGTGCAAATCTCTCCCAGCCAGTTTCATATTTCACTTGCAACTTAAATTTGGAAATGTGCTGCATTGTTTCATAAGAAAGTGTTTAGAACTGTAAACACCAAAGACCTTCACAGGACATTCGAGGGCAGAAAAAAAATGACTGAATTTGTTAATAGATATTTCTGAGTTACTGTGATAGCATTAAAATGAGTTTGTGCGAAGGGTAGACAGTGAGAAACTGGTTTACATTGGGACATTCAGTGAAAAATGAACTGAGCTACATGACACTGATGATGAGTGAGATGGTACGGCAATTATGGGTATGCACCAGTATTAGTGTAGGATATAAACAGTTAGTGAATAAGATTGCACTTTGTAATTTTAAAATTGTACTGAAAATTACACCTAAATTGTACTCGATACTCAGATCAATATTTTACCAAATTTAGTATCTTTTACAATATTATAGCTGTGCTTGACATAAAATTGCCCAAAAATAAAGTATCAGTTTCCATGTGAATGCTAACAACTTTCACTGCTACTTTGCCATCTAGATATCTCCATTGCCTTTAAGCTGTCATAATGCCAATGTGACATCCAGGACTGGGTGAACAGAAGTTTCATTCAAGAGGTTATTGGAAAGATCTTTGTTAGTGATCTTTGCCACAAATTCCATTCCCTATACTTGCTGACTTTAACCCTCCTCTTGGCAACTATCCGTGACTGAACCAGTTATTGACAACCTTGGTGTTATACTTGACCCCAAGAAAACCACAATAAGTGACAGGAGACTGCCCATTTTTCTCTGTAATATCATCATATTGTCTGTACCTCTGTTTAATTATTACTGAAATAATGACCTACATCTTTCTTACTTTAAGTTTTGATCATTCAAAAGCACTGTTGGCCAGCATCTCATTTTTAGTGTCCGAAACATGAAGTCGTCCAAAATACTCCAGTTCATGCTCCAGCTTGCACTAAGTCCATTGACTCTATGCTTTTATGAATTGCATTGGTCCTGGTTAAGCAACACATTAATTTTTAAAGCTCTTATTGTTTTCAAATCCCTCTGTGTCCTTAACCCCTCTTATCTACATACCCTCTTCTTGCCCCATATTACAGACAACCTCTTGAGCATCACTGGTTTTAATTGCTCCATCATTGATAATGTGCTTTCAATTAGCATGGTCTGAAGCCTACCTTATTCTCTGTATCTCCCTACTCTCGTTCTTCCTCAAAAACTCTCCTTCAAACCTAACTCTTTGACTAAGTGTTTTGGTAATCTGGCCTAACACCTGAGGCTTGTTATCACATGTTGCTAACAGTCATGTGATATGCTTTGTGATATTTTAATACGTTAAAGATGCTATACAAAGAGAAGTCATTATTGATATATCTCATACTGGATTTTACACAGTGCATGATATCATATTTAATAATGTATTTAATATATTGCAAAACAATATAATATTGTACCTGATACTTTAATACCGAAGCTCTTTGTTGACCTCATACTATGTTAATAGTGCATCTTACATAGAGTATCTAATATTTTATTTAATACTGTGCCCAGTGGCATCCAGGATAGTGTTTTATGATGTCAGGTGTTGAGGCTTTGATCTCTGAATATCTGACACCAGCCTGCAGGCAATTTAACACACCTGCTGAACACCTCACTCACGCAGGTTACAGTGAGCCATTAAATCTACAAACCACACCACTAGCCATCCCCAGTCTTCCCTGGAACAAATTAATTGCTAATCTCCCTAACTCTAAGGCAGCTAAATGTGGTTCAACACCTGCATCCCTTTTAGGAGGCCAGGCAAAGGGAAGAAGGAGGAAGTCATTTGGTATGAAACTCCTCAACTGCAAGGGCAATGCGTAACTGTTGCTGTGAACTGTATTATAGAAACATGTTGTCACTTTTTGTTGAAGCTGTATTTGACAAGTGGATTCAGAAACTACAATGTTTGGGCTTTGGGGTCTTGTTGTCTTGCTGTTGTGCTGCTGCCTTGAGTCAGTTGGCTTCTACTGCAGGGTGAAGTACTTAAAGGGAGAAACACCCTCTCTGACATCCTGGTGACATGTTTGCATTACTTGTTTCTTAATCAAGGCTAGCAAACTAATGCTGCTGACTGTGGAAAACGGACAATAATGTTGTATATGTCAGTGGAATATTGCGTGAAGAAATAAAAGAACAGAGGCAAGGCACCATCATAAGCTGCTATTTCTGACATCTCCAGCTGGATACTACCACCAGACACCTATCCCCCTCCCCTCTCTTGACAGCATTCCACTAAGAGTGTTCTGGGAAATCTTGGACCACTGATCCTCCACATTGATTAGATTCCCTACAGTGTGGAAACAGGCCCTTCAGCCCAACAAGTCCATACCACCTCTTGGAGCATCCCACCGAGGCCCGTCCCCCTATAACCCAAACACCCCCGAACGCTACAGGCAATTTAGCATGGCCAATCCACCTAGCCTGCACATCTTTGGACTGTGGGAGGAAACCGGAGCACCCGGAGGAAACCCACACAGACACGGGGAGAATGTGCAAATTCTGCACAGACAGTTACCCGAGACTGGAATCGAACCCGGGTCCCTGGCACTGTGAGGCAGCAGTGCTAACCACTGAGCCACCGTGTCGCCCACAGTACTTTACTGTGCAATAACAGAAGATGCAATACTTGCTCATTTACCTCCACCCTCCTCACTATTGAAGACCCAAGACTCACCTTCCAGGTGAAGCAGTGATTTACCCGCATTTCATTCAACTTGGTCGACTGTATTTACTGCTCATAATGTGGTCTCCTGGACACTGGGGAGACGAAATGCAGACTGAATGACCACTTTGCGGAGCAACTACGCTCCATAAAAATACCACAAGCTTCCAGGTGCCTGCAACTTCAACACACCACCAATTTCCATAAGACCATAAAACCATAAGACATAGGAGTGGAAGTAAGGCCATTCGGCCCATCGAGTCCACTCCGCCATTTAATCATGGCTGCTGGGCATTTCAACTCCACTTCCCTGCACTCTCCCCGTAGCCCTTGATTCCTTGTGAGATCAAGAATTTATCAATCTCCTCCTTGAAGACATTTAACGTCCGCTGCACTCCATGGCAATGAATTCCACAGGCCCACCACTCTCTGGCTGAAGAAATGTTTCCTCATTTCCATTTTAATTTTACCCCCTCTAATTCTAAGGCTGTGCCCACGGGTCCTAGTTTCCCCACCTAATGGAAACAACTTCCCAGCATCCATCCTTTCTAAGCCATACATTATCTTGTAAGTTTCTGTTAGATATCCCCTCAACCTTCTAAACTCTAATGAATACAATCCCAGGATCCTCAGCTGTTCATCATACGTTAAACCTACCATTCCAGGGATGATCCGTATGAATCTCCACTGGACACGCTCCAGCGCCAGTATGTCCTTCCTGAGGTGTGGGGCCCAAAATTGGACACAGTATTGTAAATTTCCCATGCCAGTATTTCTGTTTCAGGCCATCAGTGCTCTAGTGAGCCTCAACACAAGCTGGAGTAATGACACCTCATAGAGTCATAGAGTCATACTGTCTGCACTAACAATGACGAGCACTAAAGTCACACCAATCCCAATTTCCTGCACTTGTCCTATAACCTTTAATGTTATGATATTTCAAGTGCTCACTCAAATTTTTTTAAAGGTTGTGACGTTGCTGGCCACCACCACCTTCCTAGGCAGTGCATTTCAGATTCCCACCGGCCTAAGAATGAAAATGGTTTTTCTCAAAACTCCTCTAAATCTCCTGCCCATTATCCTAAAACAATACCCCTTGTGATTGACCTCTCAAACAACAGGAACAATTGCTCCCTACTCACGCTGTCCATACCTCTCATAATCTTATAGTCAATCATGTTCCCCCTCAGCTCTAAAGAAAATAATCCAAGCCTATCTAGTCTCTCCTTATAGCTCAATTGTTCCATCCCAGCAAACATCTTGGTGAACCTCCACTATACCCTGTCTTGTGCTATCATATCTTTCATGTAGTGAGGTGACCAGAGCTGCATACAAAACTCCAGCTGTGGCCTAATCAGTGCTCTGCACAACTCCAAAATTACCTTTTCTGAAGACGGGTCTAGGCTTGAAACGTTAGCTTTTCTGCTCCTCTGATGCTGCTTGGCCTGCTGTGTTCATCCAGCTCTACACCTTGTTATCTCAGATTGTCTAGCATCTGCAGCTCTTAATATCTCCAAAACTACCTCCTGGCTTTTATACTCTATATTACAACTGATGAAAGCAACTTCCCATATGCCTTCCTAGCTATCCTATTCACACTGCCGATTTCAGGGATCTGTGAATAATTACCCCCAGATCCCTCTCTTCATCTTAGGTATCCAGCGTCCTGCTATTTATTAAATACTCCCACATCTTGTTTCTTCTTCCAAAGAGCATTACCTGCTATTTATCAGGGTTAAATGCCATCTGCCATTATTCTGCCCATCTATATCTTCCTGCAATTCACAAATGTTTTCTTCATTATTAATCACCGTATCGATCATGGTATCATCTGCATTCCCTCTATATTTTCATATATTGTTTATGTGTACAATAAACAATAAGAGTGCCAGTACCAATCCTTGTGGTACACTGCTAGACACTGACCTCCAGTCACTCAAATAGCCTTCTACACTACACTTTGTGTCCTATTACTAAACCAGTTTCTGATCCATATTGTCAATCTTCCCTGAATTCCATGTACTTCACCCTTCTCAATCAGTCTCCCATGTGGTATCTAGGAAAAGTTTTCCTAAAAACCATATAAACTACATCAACTGAGCTTCCCTTTTCTACATACTTGATCACATTATTGGAAAATTCTTACAGATTTGTTAGGTATAACCTCCCTCTGACAAAACCATGCTGGCTATCCCTAATTAAACCATACTTTTCCAAATGCATATTAATTCTCTCCTTCAGAATTTTCTCCAATAATTTCCCTACCACTGACATGAGACTCTCTGGTCTTTAATTTCCTGGCTCATCTCTACCACCTTTCTTGAAAAGTGGAACCACATTAGCTATCCTCCAGTCCTTTGGCACTTCACCCATGATCAGAGAGGAATTAAAAATTTGTGTTGGAGCCCCTGCAATTTCCAGTCTCGCCTCCCTCAACAGCCTGGGATGCAGTTCATCCGGGCTAGGGTATTTGTCTTGTTTTAAGCCTGTCAGAGCCGCCCATATCTCTCCATTTCCTATGTTAAACAGTTCGAGTTCCTCACAGTCACTTTTCCTGAATTCTATACCTATGTTCTCCTTTTCCAGGTTTTAGACCAAAGAGAAGTATTCATTTAATACCCTTCCAGTAGACTGCGGCATCGTATACTTTGTCCCTAATGGGCCCTACTCTTTCCTTGGTTAACCTCTCCCGTTTAATGTATTTATAAAATATTGCAGGATTCTCCAAATCCTGTTTGCAAGTGCCAATATGGACTGGGTTAGATGCCCTATTGTCCCGATCTTTTTTTTCATTTTGTGATTTATTCCTAAAATCTGAAATGCTGGACTTTTTTTACTTCCCTATTTTTCAAAGAACTATAACCTAGGGACCTTTGTACCTAAGATGGCACCGTAAGTGGTGCCTTATACACTTTTCACTGTGCCGGAAGTCCACTCTGAGACCATGCTAGAATGGAAGAACACCATACTGGGCCATCGAGAGGCTGTCACTCCGGGCTGCCAAGAGACTGTTGTGCCAGCCCAGGATACCACAACACCAGGCCAAGAGACCACAAAGCCGGTTCAGGTTGAGAGACCAGGCCAATAGGCCACTACACTGAGCCGAAAGATCACTATACTAGGTCCACGCTGAGGCCAGGAGTCTGGGTCCACGCTGAGGCTGAGATTCCAAGTCCACGCTAAGGCTGAGAAGAAAGAAAGAAGAAAACACAAAAGATAAAAGAAAAGAAATGGATGGAGCAGGCGAGTTCCAACTGAGGAGTCCTAATCTGCTGCTACCTTGGATTCTTTTATTACCTAATTATTAATTTTACATGTCTTTGTGAACTTTCTTTATATTTTCTTTTCCTTTATTTCCCACTGATTATTTGGGGGCCTATAATGCATTCCTAGTGATGTGACTGCCCCTTTGACATTCCTAAATTCTACCCACAAAGCCTCGTTTGAAGACCCTTCCAAGATATCATCTGTCCTTATTGCAATAATTGGCTCCTTAATTAATAGTGCTACTCCACCACCCCTTTTACACCCTCCTCTGTCTATACTCCAGAATGCCGAGTTGCCAGTTCTGCCCTCCTTCAAAAATATTTCTATTACGGCAACAATATCACACTTCCATATGTCAATCCAAGCCTTTAACTCATCAGTCTTACCCATTACACTCCTAGCATTAAAGTAAAGACTATCCAGCTTTGCTTTAGTCTCTTGACACTCAACATAACTGTACTCACTCTGATTTGCTTCCTTTGCTGTAGCATGTTGTGTCTCTATTTCTTCACCATTCAGTGTCTCTGTCCCTACCAGATTAGTTTAGACTCCTGCCAACAACACTAGCAAACAACCTAGGTACATTACAGCTTTCAGAACTCAACAATGCGTTTAATAATTTAAGGACATGATCAACCTCTTCAATGTCAGTCACCCTCCCCAGACATCTCTTGATCCTGCATTACATGGGTTGCTACCCACACAACAAACCCAGCTTCAATTATTCACATTTCTTGTTCGCTATTTATCTAACATTTATCTTTCCTTCTCGGTTTATTATCACCTACCTTTTTATTTGTCTGTCCTCTTTTTTCTCTTGCTCTGGGCTCCGTCTCCATGTATTCTAGTTACTCCTCTCCCCAGTATCCAGCAAACACAGTTCTTTGCATTTATTTAAGGTTAACAATTTGTTGAAAAGACAGCAACACTGCTTCAGTACAGAACTGAAGTATAGCATCAAAACCCTAGAATGCAAGTTAAACTCACAAGCTTCTGTGTCAGAAGCAAGAACCGTGGCAGACTTTTGACTAGCAAAAGGGATTGGCTGATACCGTGTAGAAGAACAAGAAATATTCTTCAACTGTTTCAACAATTCCAGTCACACAGGCTCATGACCAAAAGTATGTATTCCCCTTGAACAAGTTCGCTGTTTTTGTTTTGGAGATAATTTCCATTAATCCATTTGCAATGTCACATCATATTGTGGGAAAAGTAGTTCTTCTCTCATTGGGCAGTGACTCCAGGTTTAGGCAATCATTACTTTCTGTGTGATAGCCCTTAGACTTTTTTCCTCCTATCCTGTGCAGGACACAGGGCACCAAGGCACCTCCGGTCTCAGTGATTTCTCTGTCACAATATTCTGTAGATATCCCTGACTGGTCCTCTGTACCACTCTTCACTGGTGGTGATGATTCTGTATTGTGATGACCAGGATCTTATGTAAGCAATACAGGTAAAAGACTGCCACCTTATGCGACAACTTTCTTTCCTCTTCCTTGTCTCATAGACTTAGATTCATTTGATAGTATAATGGACCTGTAGTGATACAGCTTTATGATCATGGTATTGACTGCCTAGACCGTGGGAATTGGAATTGTGAAGTTCAATGCTGCTTTGCCAAGTTTTGAACAAAAGTCGATCTCTACAACACTCTCCCTCGACATGATACCTCCCAGGTATGGGAAGTGGTTGACATCTTCAAAGTTCTGTTGCAAGTATAGGAAGCCTTGTTGCCATTATATTGGTCTTCTTGCAGCTGATACATAGACCAATCTTGGTGCCAGTCCGCTTGGTGCCATGTTATAGTCATGTCTTGGAGTGCACAGCAAGGCAATGTTGCCTGCGAAATATTGGTCTGTTGACTGGCGATAATGCCATGGAATGCCCAATTCCACACCCACCATCAACTTCCACATGATGATACCAATAACCAAGTGAAAAAGAAATGAGTGGAGTATGCAGCCTTTCTGTTCTCTTGTGTTGGTGTTAAAGGAATCTCTGGTTCATGTGCTGCCCTTGATTCAGCAAATGGAATGTCAGTATAAAGATGTAAAGTACCACTCTGGATTCCATACTGTCTTATGATATACCAAAGTGACTACTCATGTGAATATCAAAAATAACTACTAAAAGCCATCTTGAAATCAATTTGATTGCAAGTGGATTCTGATACTCTAGGCTCTGGCACAGTATGTCCCAGTTTGCACCACAACCTACCATTCCAAAAGTCTGCCCGTTCTTCACAGATGGTAATTTCTGTTTTCAATCTGCTGAGAAATATTGCTGAAGACTTTGTTAGGTACTGACAACAGTGTTATGCTCCTGTAGTTGTTACAGTTGCTGAGGTTCCCTTTCTTTGTCAGCTTGATGATTATTCCTCACTCCTAGTCATCCAAAATGTCATCCACAAGCCAGACCTTGTTACACAAGCCTACAAGCTCTATTTAGATATTGTTCTTGCCATGTTTCAATAACTGCAATGGTACCTCATTGATCCCAGGTGCTTTGTTGTTCTTTAGGCTCTTTGTGACTCTTTGGACCTCTGATGTGGTCAGATACTTCATGTGCTTTGTAATCTTGTGGGCTGTGTCAGCCAGGTTGACGACAACTGCTGAAGTACACCATGAACAATCCCTCTAGAACAGCTGTATCAACACACGATTTTGAACAGTTATATTATCTGCATGAAACAGAGATGTCACAATTAAAATAACACAGAGAAATAAAAACTATAAGAGACACAAGATAAATATGCCCAAACTCAGAGTCAGTGTCTGAAATATATTTGCTGTGTTCAGCAGTTTGAACAATGGGAGTCTCCTATGGTTGAAGCACCATAAAATATTAAAAGGGAAGAGGCTGTTTGTTGCATTAAATTGGATGTGAATGTGAAGATTTCAAAGAGATCAGAATAATGAATTTACATCATGAAATCCATATATTCCTTTCAAACTCACCCATGACATCTCAAGAAGCTATTTAATAGAGAACAGGTTCAAAGTAGCACACAAGCCTGCTGTTTTTAAAAGCAGGAGGTGGTCAGGCCAGATCCCAATATTTGTTAATGTATTTTTCTGTTTTCTTGACTAATTTCTCTTTCCCTGATATGTTGCTGCGAAATAAGACAGAGCATGTGTCACAAAGATCAATCCTCACCTTGAAATTTGCTTAAGAAACACTAAGGTGGCAAAAGGTATTAGATGAGATGTTCTATTTCTGGAATCTGTTTGGAGAAATCAAATTTGAAGTCAAGAAGAAGAATTGGAAGTTTCCTTTCTCATACATTTCAACTCTTTAGAATCATTGAAAAAAAATTCATTAAGCATCAACTGTGGCTTCATTAGTTAGTACTTTTGCCTCTGTGTCACCAAGGTTTTGGGTTTAAGTTTCTTATTGTGGAACCTGAGATCAAAGTATGAGCTGTAGTACTGAAGGAGGTCTGTACTGTCAGAAACACAATCATCCAGATGATATGTTACAACTAAGGTCCCATCTTCCCTTTTGAATGGATGTAGATTTTGTGGAAGGTCCCATCACACTAATAGGAAGAAAGCCATGGAGTTGTCCATCTATCTTGGCAATCTAATATCACCTATATCAGTATTTATTTCATTGCTGACTTGGGAGTGTCCTGCATGGAAATTGTCTCATTGTGAGATTTTATGCTTTGCGGTGCTCTGGAGCTTTGATTGTGCAAAGATTTTTCTCCTTTGTACTGTATTTTTCAGTTCCTCCAATAATCATCCAGTTGTGGATATTGACTTGAATATTGCTGAGAAAGACACATTATGATGAAGCTTTTCATCTTACATTCATAAGGACAATTTGCAGAAATATCAACTCAATGGGATATGGCACTAGAGGAGAGTGCTGATTGGTTGGCATGTGGACTAATTAGGAGAGGCATTTCCTTTGAAAATGCACCAATTAATAATGATTGAGCTTGAACTGCCATATGTTGTTTACATTTTAAACCAAGCAGGCTGTCTCTGATTGGTCAAGACAGTTCCCTAGGAAATGAACCTGCAAATAGCTGTCACCTATTTTGTTCAAATCCTTAAATCCTAAAATCTTTTTCTTCTGTAAGGCTGTAAGTCACATGTTATGTTGACAAATAGCAGGCAACGTCTCCATTGCAAGCTCCTGCAAACAGCAACAAGATAAATAACTGATTTTGGTTGGGACAGGTCATTAGGACAGCACTTTGAATATTGTCATGCATCTTTTATATATACTTGAACAGACTGATGAGACTTCAGTTTATGTTTCAGCGAAAAGGTGCCACCTCCAACAATAGTTACATTTCCTGCTGCTAATTGCAGCATTAATTCCAAACGAACTTGCTTCATTTGTTTGCAATTAACCTGTGGCAATTGATCACATGGATGATCTTAGTTCTGTCTCAAATATTTAATTTCCATAAGTCATTAAGTTGTATAATGAGGTCCTCACCATTTTTAGAATTTGTTATAGGCAAAATCAGCCATCTGCCAGACAACCTTTGGAACCGTCAGTTCAGTGGAACACTTGTGCATTATATAAACATGGACCAGTTGGACTTAATTACCAACTTCTGTGCTGTATTTATAGTTGACAAAATTCTCAGGAAGTGGCAATGCCAACAATCCTGCATTTGCCATCATACAAGTTTGCCAGAAAAAGTGGCAATAGACTGTCTCCTAAAATTGTTCCTAGTTTTCTGCAATGGTATTTAGTTAGAAATTTCAGCTTATTTCATCCATGGAAGATGTAGTAACACAGCATATCAAAGTCAGAATTGTGAGTTACTTGATGATACTCTGTAGAGATATAGGGATGCTCCCCTGAACACTTCATTCTTTTGATCTTGTCGTTTAGGATGGTGGAGATCATGGGAATAGAAGATGCTTTCAGAGGAACCTTGGTGAAGTGCTATATTGCAACTTCTTATTAGCATTCACTGCAGACTCCAACAGCTGGCTGTTGGTGGTGGAGGGGGCTGGTGGATATTGAGTTCAGAGGTAGAGATGTTAATCAAGCAAGGTGCATTGTCTGGGATAGTTAATATATTTGTTTCACTATCCATCCAAGGGATACTGAAGGGAACTGGATGTTTATGTGATGAGCAGCCTAAAACTTCCTTGGCCTTGAAATCACAAGACATAAATGTTGATGTGTTTATCTATAAGGTTACTCGCATGCAGAAAACAGGTCTTCTCTTCTTTTTATCAAGCTCCACTGTGGCAAACTCCATTCCCAGTCCTGTGTTTTGTGAACCTTCTCTCAACATTTTTAATTGCCTAAATATACCTTATTCAATAAAAAAGATCTACATTCACTGATATTAAAGTACTTTGTATAGTCTTTGGGTATGAAGGAAAAGAAACAGACCTTCATTATACTTCTGCAGGAAGACCTTAGACAATGGCCTTTCCCCATTGCGCCATGACCTTCTGCCCCAAGCATGGTGTGTCACTTAGCATGTATTCCTGGACTTTAGAATGCATAATACCAATGCATAATACTTGGTCGAGGTCAACACTTTACACTGAAAGACTAACATGTTTCGGGCAGACTAAAGAGCATCTTCCACTGAGTTGATGGTTCTCCAGGAGAAGTCAATATTTGTCTCGACGTGTGTCCTGGGGAAAAGACTATAGAGCACAGACTCCTGCTTCATGGAGCTGCTCAAGACAAACCTCAACAAAAACCACCTATCTATTATTGCTGCACTGTTAATCCAGACGCCCAAATAACATCCCGGGGACCCAGGTTCGAATCCCACCATGGCAGATGGTGGAATTTGAATTCAATAAATATCTGGAATTAAGATTCTTTCGATGACTGTGAATCCATTGCTGATTGTTGGGGAAAAGAAACTGAACTACATGTGACTCCAGACCTACATCAATGTGGTTGACTCTTAACTGCCATCTGGGCAATTAGGGGTGGGCAATAAATGCTGACTAGACAATGATGCCCTCGTCCCGTGAATGAATTAAGAAAAAATTCTCTTTGCCATGCCATGGTACCCACATGGGCCCAAGCCATGCCTACCTCTTTGCAGAGGCATGGAACAATCCCTCTTCCGTACCTACACTGGCCCTAAATCCCACCTCTTCCTCCATCACATTGATGACTATATCGGTGCTGCCTCCTGCTCCTACGAGGAGCTCGAACAGTTAATCCACTCCACCAACACCTTCCACCCCAACCTTAAGTTCACCTGAACCATCTCTGATACCTCTCTCTCCTTCCTGGACCTCTCTGTCTCCATCTCCGGCAAAACCTAGAAACCAATGTCCATTTCAAGTCCACCGACTCCCACAGCTACCTAGAATACACCTCCTCCCACCCACTTTCCTGCAAAAATGCCATCCCCTATTCCCAATTCCTTCACCTCCGCTGCGTCAGCTCCCAGGATCAGGCATTTCACTCCTGTACATCTCAGATGTCCTCGTTTTTCAAGGACCTCAACATCCCGCCCTCAGTGGTCAAGAAAGCCCTTGACCATGTCTCCCGCATTTCCCACAACTCATCCCTCACACCCCCTCCACACAATAAAAACCAAAACAGAATACCCCTCGTCCTCACATACCACCCCACCAACCTCCGGATCCAATGCATCATCCTCTGACACTACCGCCAACTGCAATCCGAACCCACCACCAAAGACATTTTTCCCTCCCCACCCTTATCTCCGTCAGGTGACCACTCCATGACCACTCTCTCCATGACTCCCTTGTCCACTCCACACACCCCTCCAGCCCTACCACACCCGGCACATTTCCCTGCAACCGCAGGAAGTGCTACACCTGCCCCAATACCTCCAACTCACCCTGATCCCAGGCCCCAAGAAGACTTTCTGCATCAAGCAGATGTTCACCTGCACATCTGTGAATGTGGTATACTGCATCCGCTGTTCCCGCTGTGGCCTCTTCTACATCGGGGAAACTAAGTGGATGCTTGGGGACCACATTGCAGAACACCTATGCTCAGTTCGCACTAGACAAATACACCTTCCAGTCACGAACCATTTCAACTCCCCCTCCTACTTCGCAGACGACATGTGCATCCTGGGCCTCCTGCAGTGCCACAACTATGCTACCTGGAGGTTGCAGGAACAGCAACTTATATTCTGCTTGGGAATCCTGCAGCCCAATGGTATCAATGTGGACTTCTCAAGCTTCAAAATCTCCCCTCCCACTACAGCATCCCAAAACCAACCCAGCTTGCCCCCACCTCCCTAACCTGTCCTTCCTATGATGCTGCTTGGCCTACTGTGTTCATCCAGCTCTACACCTTATCTCTTTGCCAGTGCACCCACTTTGAGGGCAGTGTATGGTAGCACATTGAGACTGAGCATGCATGAAAGATCTGATGGCCAGTGACCTTCTCACCACCATCCAAGCTTATATCTTGATGCTTGTTGGAAAGTTGTGCAATGAGGTAATCTGCCAGATGACTTTGACAGTCTGCTCAGGGAAATACCCTGTCCTTTTCCTGTAGGGTCTTGAGGAAGCTAGATGCTGACCACTTGCTGATGGACTTGTGGTCAAACATGTTTTTCTTTGGAAACTTTTACATGAAGGCATTCCACGGCATTGACACCAGACCCACCCTTTGCAATACTGGGGACAGGTAGGACCTCAGTACATAGTGACACTTGGTGTTTGTGTACTGAGGGCCTTCGACATGCAGCTTAATGTAACCACAAACAAAAGTGGCCATTGGCATGAGGGCAGCGTTGTGTACATCTTCTCTTGACCTTATCCAGAACTTTGTACATAGTTTCTCTGCAGACAGTTTGCCTGTGACCTTCAGGTGAAGTAGAAGATGGCTTAAGTAACTGCAAAGGTGCAGGCTCAGTGAATGGGCCAGACCTGCATCATGTGCAGCAGCACCAACAGTTACGCACACCTGATTTCTCCCAACTGTTTCTGAAGCAAAGGTTCCTCCTCTCTCTTGCTCAGTCTGATTCACAGCAATATTGACTTGCTACATACTCCATTCTGTTCCCTACTGATGCTGACTTGCTGTACACTCCTCCCAGCCTGTTTCACAACAATGTTGACTTACTACATGCTACAGTCCACTTTGTTGTGATACCGATTCACTGCACACTCCTCTCTGGCCCCTACACAGCGAGGCTGACTCAGTGCATTTTCCTGACAATCCACTTTATTGTAACAAAAACAAAGTTGCTGGAAAAGCTCAGCAGGTCTGACAGCATCTGTGGAGGAGAAAACAGAGTTAACCTTTCAAGTCCGGTGACCCTTCGTCAGAACACTTCATAGTAATGTTGACTGGTTACATGTTCCTCCCTGTCTGAAAAGACTCACTAAGTTGATTCCTGAGAAAAAGGGTTGACTTAACAAGAACAGTTAAATAAGTCAGACTTTCATTCATTAGAATTTAGAAGAATGACCGGGTGATCTTACTTCACTCTGAGGGGACTCAACAGGGTGAATATTGAGAAGATGTTTCCATGAGTGAGAGAATCTCAAAGTAGGAGATATAGTTACAAAATATGAAAATGTGAGGTTATGTGCTTTGGCAGGAAGAATTGAGGAGCTGCATATTTCATAATTGGAGAAAGATTGCAAAAAGGCTACAGCACAGGGGACTTGGGAGTACTTGTACATAAATCATAAAAAGCTAGCAACCAAGTTCAGCAGGGAAGGCAAATTGGATGTTGGTCTCTATTTCAAAGGGAAAGGAGTATAAAAATGGGCAGACCTTACCAGAGCTATACAAGGCACAAATCAAACCATAGCTGCAATATTCTGAACCATGGGATATAGGGACCAATTTTGGTCCCCCTACCTGAGGAAAGATATGCTGAACATAATATAACAACATAAGAAATGGGAGCACAAGTAGTACGTCTGGCCCATCGAGCCTGCTCTTCCATTGAATAAGATCATGTCTAACCTTTTTGTGGACTCAGCCACCTGCTCACCATAACACTTAATTCCTATACTATTCAAAAATGTATCTTTGGCTTAAAAACATACAATGAGGTAGCCTCAACTGCTTTACTAGGCACGAAATTCCATTGATTCACAACTCTTTGGGTAGAGAAGGTCCACCTCAACTCAGTCCTAAATCTGCTCCCTCTTATTTTGAGGCTATGCCCCTAGTTCTAATTTGAGCCTCCCTGCCTCAATCTATCTATTGCCTTCATAATTTTATATATTCCTATTAGAACCAAAATCATTCTTCTAAATTTCAATGAGTATCATCCCAGTCTATTCAATTTGTCCTCATAATCTAACCCTTTCAACACCAGAATCTCCTTTGCACCTCCTCCAGTGCCAGTCCATCCTTTCTTAAATAAGGAGACCAAAACTATACACAGTACCCTGGTGTGGCCTCATCATCACCATGTAGAGGTGCAGCATAACCTCCCTGTTTTTAAACTCCATCCCTCTAGCAATGAAGGACAATATTCGATTTGTCTTCTTAATTACCTGCTGCACCTACAACCAAACTTTTAGTGATTCGTGCACAAGGGCACCCAGGTCCCTCTGCACAGCAGCATGCTGCAGTTTCTCACCATTTAAATAATAGTTCATTTTGCTGTTATTACAAAAATGGATGACCTCACATTTACTAACATTGTACTCCATTTGCCAGACCCTTGCCCACTCACTTAACCTATCTGTATACCTCCGCAGAATTTCAGTGTGCTGTGCACCCTTTGCTCAACCATTCATTTTGACACACTACACACGATTCCCAATTCTAAATCATCGATGTAAATTGTAAACAATTGTGGTCCCAGCATTGACCCCTGAAGCAGACCACTAGCCTCTGATTGCCAACCAGAAAAACACTCGTTTACCCCCACTCTTTGCCTTCTGTAAGTTAACCAGGTTGACCTCTCCCTTCCCGTGAACTAAAACTGAAACAACCAAAGAGGAGCACCTCGCCCGATAATCTGTAAAAGGAGTGTGAAAAGTAGTGTAACGTGCTTTTCAGCAACTTCTTGCGGTTAAATAAAAATAAATCCCTGACACTCACTTTAAAATCAACAAGTAACAATGTATTTATCTAACTCTAACAGTGAACAAATTAACTAAACTATTACAAAGTGAATAAATCCCTTCTATGTATTAGCTATTCCTATATAAAATAAAATAAATTTTTTTAAAATAGAATTTACTCTCTCAAAATTACAGCCAGGCGACATCTTCTGAATGTTGTGTTACTCCTCTGTCAATTCTTTGGTCAGGAGTGCTTTCTCCATTGATTATTCTATCAGGAATGTTAACAAATTGTGCCATTGGTCCTGTTATTATTCAGATGGTGCTTTCTCCAAGACATAGGGGAGTCGGTGAGAGCCAATGATCCTCTCTTGAGGGCTGAAAGCTGTTAGCTCTGACAGATGGCAGTTAGTTTGTGGGCTTTATCCAATTGCCCTCTTCTTTTTCTACCCTTGATGACATATCACTATTTCTTACAATCTGATTGGTCCCATGTTGTCAATGATCAATGACCCAGGTAATTATAGACCTGTGAGCCTTACGTCTGTTGTAGGTAAAGTTTTGGAAAGGATTATAAGAGATAGGATTTATAATCATCTAGCAAGCAACAATTTGATTGGAGATAGTCAGCATGGATTCGTCAAGGGCAGGTCGTGTCTCACAAACCTCATTGAGTTTTTTGAGAAGGTGACCAAGCATGTGGATGAGGGAAGGGCAGTTGACGCGGTGTACATGGACTTTAGTAAAGCCTTTGATAAGGTTCCACATGGTAGGCTATTGGAGAAAATACAGATGCACGGGATTGAGCAGTTTGGATTAGAAACTGGCTTTCTGTAAGAAAGCAATGAGTGGTGGTTGATGGAAAATATTCAGTCTGGAGTCAGGTCACTAGTGGTGTGCCTCAAGGATCTGTTTTCGGATGACTGCTGTTTGTCATTTTTATAAATGACTTGGACGCAGGCATAGGTGAATGGGTTAGTAAGTTTGCAGATGACACTAAAGTCGGTGGAGTGGTGGACACTGTGGAAGAATGTTGCAGGTTGCAGGGAGACTTGGATAAACTGCAGAATTGGGCCGAAAGGTGGCAAATGGAGTTTAATACGGATAAATGTGAGATGATTCACTTTGGGAGGAATAATCGGAAGGCAGAGTACCGGGTCAATGGAAAGATTCTTGGTAGTGTGGATGAGCAGAGGGATCTTGGTATCCATGTACATAGATCCCTGAAAGTTGCCACTCAGGTTGATTGTGCTGTTAAGTAGGCATATGGCGTGTTAGGTTTTATTGGTAGAGGGATTGTGTTCTGGAGCCATGATGTCATGCTGCAACTGTACAAGACGCTAGTGTGGCCTCATTTGGAATATTGCGTGCAGTTCTGGTCGCCCCATTACAGGAAGGATGTGGAAGCATTGGAAAAGGTGCAGAGGAGATTTACCAGGATGTTGCCTGGTCTGCAGTGAAGGTCTTATGAAGAAAGGCTGAGGGACTTGGGTCTGTTCTCATTGGAGAGAAGGAGGCTAAGAGGGGATTTAATAGAGTCATACAAGATGATCAGAGGATTAGATAGGGTAGACAGTGAGAGTCTTTTTCCGAGGATGATGACTTCAGCTTGTACAAGGGGGCATAGATACAAATTGAGGGGTGATAGATTTAAGACGGATGTCAGAGGCAGGTTCTTTACTCAGAGTGTGGCAAGGGCGTGGAACGCCCTGCCTGCCAATGCAGTTAACTCAGCCACATCAGGGGCATTTAAACAGTCCTTGGATAAGCATATGGATAATGATGGGATAGTGTAGGGGGAGGGGCTTGGATTAGTTCACGGGTCGGTGCAACGTTGAGGGCAGAAGGGCCTGTTCTGCGCTGTATTGTTCTATGTTCTAAAACTATTAGATTTAAAGGTAGAGATAATGGGAACTGCAGATGCTGGAGAATCCAAGATAACAAAGTGTGAAGCTGGATGAACACAGCAGGCCAAGCAGCTTTTTTGGTATCTAAGCGCCTGGTTCAAATTGATTGGCTAAATTCAAAACTTGTTGTGTTGGTAAAAGCTGCTGCTTGGCCTGCTAATTGTATGGCCTGTAGATACAAATATTTCTATTCAGGTGCTCTCTGTGTATTTGCAACTTTCAAGCTGCTGCTCACAGATGCCCATTCTAAATCTTTAAGAATAGAAAAAGCACATCACCTTCTAAAGGGACCATGCAATGCTTTCCCCTCCCCCTAGCATTTTTAAAACTCCAAATTCTCCCAACCCACAAGTACTCTACCCAACTTCACAATATTAATAGATTAGCTCTAACACTGTGCACCTTTATCTTATGCAGCAGGCTTTGGTGCAGCACTTCATTGAGTGCCTTCTGGAAATCCAGATACACCACATCCACGAGTTCCCCACTGTCCACCACACTCATAATGTCCTCAAAGAATTCCAGTAAACTAGATACACATGATCTGCCTTTCATGAACCCATGCTATGCCTGCCCAATGAGACAATTTCTATCCAGATGTCTCACTATTTTTTTCTTGTTTATAGGTTCAAGCATTTTTCACACTACAGATGTTAAGTTAATGGGCCTATACTTGCCCACTTGCTGCCTGCCTCCTTTTTTAAACAGTGGTATCACATTTGCTGTTTTCCAATCTGCCAGAACTGCCCAGAATCCATTGAATTTTGGTAAATTAACACAAGCGCATTTGTTATGACCCCTGCCATCTCTTTTGTACCCTGGGATGCATTCCATCATGGCCAGGAGACTTGTCTACCTTTAACCCCATTAGCTTGCCCAACATTACCTCTTCAGTAGTAAGGATCATTTGTAGCTCCTCACCTGCCATAGCCTCCTTGTCATCAATTATTGGCATGTCATTTGTGTCTTCTCCTGTGAAGACCGACACAAAATACCTGTTCTATGCCTCAGTTCCATTTTCTCATTTCTCATTACTAAATCTCCCTTGTCATCATCTAAAGGAGTAATGTTTACCATAGCCACTCTTTTTCATTTTATATATTTGTACACACTTTTGCTATTTGTTTTTATATTCTGAGATAGTTTATTCTCATAATCTGTCTTGTTTTTCTTTATAATTTTATTTGTGGCTTTCTGTTGACCTTTAAAGATCTTCCAATTCCCTAGTTTTCCACTAATCTTTGCCATTTCGTCTGCATTTTATTTCAATTTGATGCCCTTCTTTATTCCCTCAACATCCATGGCTGATTTTCCCTTTTCCTAGAGTCCTTCCTTCTCACTGGTATATACCTTTGCTGGGCACTGTGAAAAATCACTTTGAAAGTCCACCACTGTTCCTCAATTGTCCCACCAGAAAGTCTTTATTCCCAGTCTATCTTAGTCCACTCTTCCCTCATCTCATTGTAGGCGGAGGCGATGGCCTAATGGTATTATTGCTGGACTATTAATCCAGAGACCCAGATAACATTCTGGGGACCTGGGTTCAAATCCCACCACAGCAAATGGTAAAATTTGAATTCAATAAATATCTGGAATTGAGAATCTAATGAAAACTGTGAATCCATTGTCGATTATAGGAAAAACCCATCTGCTTCTCTAATGTCCTTTAAGGAAGGAAACTGCCATCCTCACCTGGTCTGGCCTACATGAAACTCCAGACCCACAGCAATGTGGTTGACTCTTAACTACACTCTGGACAATTAGGGATTGGCAATAAATGCTGCCTAGCTAGCGATGTCCTCATCCTGTGAATGAATAAAAAGAAGTCTTTTGTTGAAGCACAAGACACTGGCATTGGATTTTACCTTCTCACCCTCCATCTGTATTTTAAATTCAACCATACTATGATAGCTCCTTCATAAGGATCCCTAACTATGAGATCATTAATTATTCCTGTCTCATTACACAGAACCAGACGTAGGATAGCTTGCTCCCTCGTAGGTTTCATTACATACTATTTGAGGAAACTATCGTGGATACATTCTATGAATTCCTCCTCAAGGCTGCTTTGACTGACTTGGTTTAACAAATCAATATGTTGATTAAAAACCCCTATAATAATTGCTGTACCATTCCTGTATGTATCAGTTTTTTCTTTGTTTATTGCCCCACCATGATGTTGTTATTTGGTGGCTTATAGACCATGCCTATCAGTGACATTTTCTCTTACTATTTCTGATTTCCACCCACATTGATTCAACCCTTTTCTCCATAGAACTTTTATCATTTCTCACCACGACCCAGATATCATCCTTAAATATCAGAACTACACCATCTCCCTTTCCTTCCTTTCTGCCCTTCCAAATAGCCCAATATCCCCTGATATTTAAATCCCAATTGTGACCTCCCTGCAACCATATCTCTGTAATGGCCTCTAAATCATACATATTTGCGATGATTTATGCCATCAACTCATTTATATTGTTTCAAATGCTGCGAGCATTCAGGTAAAGTTTCCTTATACCTATGCTTTAATACCTTCTTTCAAATCCTCACAACTCCATCAGAAGAGCCTTTGTTTTCAAACATTCTCACTTTTTCTATCACTACCTCGATGCTACACTGCTCAGCTGTTTCTTGTTTTTTTATTTACTGATTTGATTCTCTTTTTCCTTAAGCCCTTACCATTCTACCTAACTCAGATCCTTAGGTTCCCATCTCCTGCCAAACCAGTTTAAAATCCACACAACAGTGCTAGCAAAACCACCCGCAAGAATATTGGTCCTGTCACTGCTTAGGTGAAGACTGTCCCTCTTGAACAGGTCCCATCTTCCCCAAAAACTGTCCTAGTTCTACAGAAATCTAAAACCATCCCTCTAACACCACTCTTCCAGCCACATATTAAACCACCTAATTTGCCAATTCCTACCTTCACTGGCACGTGGCATAGGTAATATTCCAGACATTACTATCTTTGAGGTCCTAGCTTCCAATCTGGCTCCTGATTCCCTAAATTCAGCCTCAGGACCTCTTACCTATATCATTGATACCAATATGTACCTCAACCACTGGCCGGTACCCTTCCCCCACCCAAAATGCCCTGCAGCTGCTCAATAACCTGCAGGACCCTTGCACCAGGGAGGCACCACACCATCCTATTGTCACTGCAGCAGTTGCAGAAGCACTTCTCCATTCTCGCACGAGTGAGTCTCCTATCACTACAGTCCTAACAGCCTTTTTCTCACCAACTCTGTGCAGTGCTGCAGTTCTCTGAGGCATTATTACTGTCACTAGAATTCAGCACAGAGTACCGGTTGGCTATTGCAATCACCTTGAGGGACTCCTGCACTACCTGCCTTGCATTATGCTTGTGTGCGAGGCCACCTATTCCACATCCTCCTGCACCCATTTACTCTGTGGGGTAACCACCATCTTATACATGCTATCCACATAACTCTCATTGTCCCGCATGCTCCTTAGTGCCTTCTGACCTTGTTCAAGCTCCATAATCTGGCACTTGAGTTGGAGGTATGGATGGCACCTTCTGCACACATGTTGCTAATCGAAGCAATCAGTATTCAAGAACTCCCATATATTCCAGATCAAGCATAACGCTTGAAGGAGTTGGCCTGCCATCCTTCTAATTTACCTAAAGATTATCGGCTAAAAACAAAACAAAATCTAATTCTCACGAATACACACTGGCAGTTAGCTAGTCAGTGTAGTAATTTCAACAGATTATTTCATTGAGTAAAAAATTATTCAGTTATACTCACCCATCAAACAGCTATTCACTTACTGGCTAGGCAGTGACGTCAGCTCTCGGATCTTACAGGCCTTTTCACCAGAAGCTGGTGAGAGGACAGTGTCAAGAAGATTCACAAGACTGATACCAGGTTTGGAGGATTTGTCTTATGAGGACTGGGTTGAGTAGGATGGGTTCTGAGGAAGGGTCCACTGGACCTTAAATGTTAAGTCTGATTTCTCTGCACAGATGCTGCCAGACCTGCTGAGCTTTTCCAGCAACTTTTATTTTTATTTTTGAACAGGATGCAGCTGTGCGCAATCAGGTTTAGAAGAACAATTGATGAAATGTACAAGATTCTTAGGGAATTGACAGGGCAGATCAAGTTGTTCCCCCAATAGGAGAATTTAGGATCAGAGGATATAATCTCAGAACAAGGAGTTGCACATATAAGACGGTGATGAGGAGGATAGTTTTTCTCTTAGAAGGTAATGAATTCTTTACCACAAAGAACCTTACATTAAGTATATTCAAGCCTGAGATGTAGAGATTTTTTAATCAGAAGTGAGTCAAGTGTTATGGGGAAAAGGCAGGAGAGTGGATTCAAAGAATTTCAGATCAATCGTGATCTCACTGAATGGCAAAGCAGATTTGATGAGATGAATGATTACTTCTGCTCCTACATCTTATGGTCTTAAAATAAAGGGACAGTCATTTAAAGTAAGATGCGAAGGAAATTCTTCTCCCAGAGGGTGGTGAATGTTTAGAATTATCTAGCCTAGAGAATTGAGGAGACTACATCAATGAAAATATTTAAAGAAGAAGTAAATAGATTTTTGAAATTTCATGGATTTAATAGCTATTCTGAGTTGGCACAAAAATAGAATTGAGATTTGGGACAGATCAGCCACAATCTTTATAAATGGTGGTGTGAGCTTGAGGGGCCTTTTGGCCTACTCCAGCCCCTATTTCTTATCACAGAGTCCCTACAGTGTGGAAGCATGCTATTCAGCCCATCAGATCCACACCAACTCTCTGAAGACCATCCCACAAGACCCACCACCCCCACCCTAACCGAGTAAACCTGCATTCCCCATGGCTATTCCACCTGGTCTACACATCCCTGTATACTGTGGGCAATTTTAGCATGGCCAGTCCACCAAACCTACAGATCTTTGGACTGTCGGAGATAACCAGAGCACCAGAGGAAACCCACGCAGACACAGGAAGAATGTACAAATTTCATACTGTTGCCTGAGGTCAGAATCAAGCCTGGTTCCCTGGAGCTATGAGGCAATAGTGCTAACCATTGAGCTATTGTGTCTTTAAAGGTTATGTCCTTTAGTTCTTTGATATATATTACTTTTTCCACTAAAGGTTTGATCTTTTTCACTTGATAACACACTTCCTTCTTTGTTTTTGTTGTATACAGTAATACTCTGCCCTCACTGCACAAAGTTTGCACTTGGTGTTGGAATGAAAAAAAAATGCTTTTGGATTGCATGAAGTGTTCATCCCCTCCAGTAATTACTGGACTCTGTGAGACATATAAGCACATAATTAATTTATTGGCTAACAGATACCAAAGACACCCCATGTTACACTACACTGCATCAGATTTGAGGCAGTTACCTTTGAAGAACTTTATGAAAATGGAGAGCTGCTGTGCTCTTCTTTTCTGAATTTCTTTAATGTTATATTCAAGGATACATGGAGCCAAGAACAAACAAGCTTCAGAATTAAAACATGCTCTTTTGCTGCATTTACCCAGTGAACACCAGAGCAGGATTGTTTCAGTCTGCATACATTGCTGCCCTGGTTCCTTGGAATCTCAGCCCATCTCATTATAGATATATCATTCTGAAGCAAAATATTGCAAATTATGAAAATCTTAAATTAGAAGTAGAAAATGCTGGAAACACTCAGCAGATCAGGAAGCATCAATGGTTGGAGAAATAGAGTTTTATGTTAATATTTCTGATGAATGTAATTCCCCCAATATAGGTCAAATCTCAACTCTTAACTCCAAAGAACAGAGTTGAACAGATAGGAAAAACAACACATAGAACATAGAACATTACAGCACAGTACAGGCCCTTCGGCCCTCGATGTTGTGCCGACCTGTCATACCGATCCCAAGCCCATCTAACCTACACTATTCCATGTACGTCCATATGCTTGTCCAATGACGATTTAAATGTATCTAAAGTTGGCGAATCTACTACCGTTGCAGGCAAAGCGTTCCATTCCCTTACTACTCTCTGAGTAAAGAAACCACCTTTGACATCTGTCCTATATCTTTCACCCCTCAATTTAAAGCTATGCCCCCTCGTGCTCGCCGTCACCATCCTAGGAAAAAGGCTCTCCCTATCCACCCTATCTAACCCTCTGATTATTTTATATGTTTCAATTAAGTCACCTCTCAACCTTCTTCTCTCTAATGAAAACAGCCTCAAGTCCCTCAGCCTTTCCTCGTAAGACCTTCCCTCCATACCAGGCAACATCCTAGTAAATCTCCTCTGCACCCTTTCCAAAGCTTCCACATCCTTCTTATAGTGCGGTGACCAGAACTGTACACAATACTCCAAGTGCGGCTGCACCAGAGTTTTGTACAGCTTCACCGTAACCTCTTGGTTCCAGAACTCGATCCCTCTATTAATAAAAGCTAAAACACTGTATGCCTTCTTAACAGCCCTGTCAACCTGGGTGGCAACTTTCAAGGATCTGTGTACATGGACACCGAGATCTCTGTGCTCATCTACACTACCAAGAATCTTACCATTAGCCCTGTACTTTGCCTTCCGGCTACTCCTACCAAAGTGCATCACCTCACACTTGTCTGCATTAAACTCCATTTGCCACCTCTCAGCCCAGCTCTGCAGCTTATCTATGTCTCTCTGCAACCTACAGCATTCTTCGTCACTATCCACAACTCCACCGACCTTAGTGTCGTCTGCAAATTTACTAACCCATCCTTCTACGCCCTCATCCAAGTCATTTATAAAAATGACAAACAGCAGTGGACCCAACACCGACCCTTGCGGTACACCACTAGTAACTGGTCTCCAGGATGAACATTTCCCTTCAACTACCACCCTCTGTCTTCTTTCAGCAAGCCAATTTCCGATCCAAACTGCTATATCTCCCACAATCCCATTCCTCTGCATTTTGTACAATAGCCTATTGTGGGGAACCTTATCGAACGCCTTGCTGAAATCCATATACACCACATCAACCGGCTTACTCTAATCTACCTGTTTGGTCACCTTCTCAAAGAACTCAATAAGATTTGAGAGGCACGACCTTCCCTTCACAAAACCGTGCTGACTATCCCTAATCAATTTATTCTTTTCTAGATGATTATAAATCCTATCCCTTATAACCTTTTCCAACACTTTACCAACAACTGAGGTAAGGCTCACTGGTCTATAATTACCAGGGTTGTCTCTACTCCCCTTCTTGAACAGGGGAACCACATTTGCTATCCTCCAGTCATCCGGCACTATTTCTGTAGACAATGACGAGTTAAAGATCAATGCCAAAGGCTCGGCAATCTCCTCCCTGGCTTCCCAGAAGATCCGAGGATAAATCCCATCCGGCCCAGGGGACTTATCTATCTTCACCTTCTGAAGAATTTCTAATACCTCTTCCGTGTGAACCTCAATCCCACCTAGTCTAGTAGCCTGTATCTCAGTATTCTCCTCAACAACATTGTCGTTTTCTAGAGCGAATACTGTTGAAAAATATTCATTTAGCGCTTCCCCATCTCATGTGACTCCACACACAACTTACCACTACTATCCTTGATTGGGCCTAATCTTATTTTTGTCATTCTTTTATTCCTTAAATACCTATAGAAAGCCTTAGGGTTTACCCTGATCCTATCCGCCAACAACTTCTCATGTTTCCTCCTGGCTCTTCTGAGCTCTCTCTTTAGGTCTTTCCTGGCTACCTCGTAGCCCTCAAGTGCCCTAACTGAGCCTTCACATCTCATCCTAACATAAGCCTTCTTCTTCCTCTTGACCAGAGATTCCACCTCCTTCGTAAACCACAGCTCCCGCACTCTACAGCTTCCTCCCTGCCTGATAGGTACATATTTATCTAGGACACACAGGAGCTTTTCCTTGAATAAGCTCCACATTTCTAATGTGCCCATCCCTTGCAGTTTCCTTCCCCATTCTATGCTCCCTAAATCTTGCCTAATCTCATCGTAATTGCCTTTCCCCCAGCTATAACTCTTGCCCAGTGGTATACACTTATCCCTTTCCATCACTAAAGTAAACATAACAGAATTGTGATCGCTATCACCAAAGTGCTCACCTACTTGCAAATCTAACACCTGGCCGGGCTCATTACCCAGTACCAAATCTAATGCGGCTTTGCCCCTTGTTGGCCTATCTACATACTGTGTCAGGAAGCCCTCCTGCACACACTGGACAAAAACTGACCCATCTATAGTACTCGAACTATAGTGTTCCCAGTCAATATCTGGAAAGTTGAAGGCCCCCATGACAACTGCCCTGTCTCTCTCACTCCTATCGAGAATCATCTTTGCTATCCTTTCCTCTACATCTCTGGAACTATTTGGAGGCCTATAGAAAACTCCCAACAGGGTGACCTCTCCTTTCCTGTTTCTAACCTCAGCCCATACTACCTCAGTTGACGAGTCCCCAAACATCCTTTCTTCAACTGTAATACTGTCCTTGACCAACAATGCCACACCTCCGCCCCTTTACCATCTTCTCTGTTCTTACTGAAACATCTAAATCCCGGAACCTGCAACAACCATTCCTGTCCCTGCTCTATCCATGTCTCTGAAATGGCCACAACATCGAAGTCCCAGGTACTAACCCATGCTGCAAGTTCACCCACCTTATTCCGGACGCTCCTGGCATTGAAGTAGACACACTTCAATCCAACTTCTTGCTTGCCAGTGCCATCTTGCTTCCCTGAAACTTTATTTCGGACCACCCTACTCTCAACCTTTTCTATAGTCGAACTACAATTTTGGTGCCCATCCCCCTGCTGAATTAGTTTAAACCCATCCGAACAGCCTTAGCAAATTTCCCCCCCAGGATATTGGTACCCTTCTGGTTCAGGTGAAGACCATCTTGCTTGTAGAGGTCCCACCTACCCCAGTAAGAGCTCCAATTATCCAAGAATCCAAAACCCTCCCTCCTGCACCATCCCTGTAGCCACGTGTTCAACTCCTCTCTCTCCCTATTCCTCGCCTCACTACCACGTGGCACAGGCAACAAACCAGAGACAACAACTCTGTTCATCCTAGCTCTCAGCTTCCATCCTAGCTCCCTGAATTTCTGCCTTAAATCCCCGTCTCTCTTCCTACCTATGTCATTGGTGCCAATGTGGACCACGACTTGGGACTGTTCCCCCTCCCCCTTAAGGATCCCAAAAACACGATCAGAGACATCACGCACCCTGGCACCTGGGAGGCAACACACCAACCGTGAGTCTCTCTCGTCCCCACAGAACCTCCTATCTGTCCCCCTAACTATGGAGTCCCCAATGACTAATGCTCTGATCCTCTTCCCTCTTCCCTTCTGAGCAGCAGGGACAGACTCTGTGCCAGAGACCTGTGCTCCACTGCTTTCCCCTGGTAAGTTGTTCCCCCCCCCCCCACAACAGTATCCAAAACGGTATACTTATTGTTGAGGGGAATGGCCAGAGGGGATCCTTGCACTGCCTGCCGGTTCCCTTTCCGTCCCCTGACCGTAACCTATCTGTCTTTTAGTTTAGTCATTCATTTCCTCATCAAATTGGGCCATCTAAAGCACTACTGATCCTGCTCTCCATCTGCCTTACTGCGTCAGGATCATCCTAGAGTGCAAAAATGAATCCAGTTTCTTTGTGGCAGTATCTTCTTAAACTGCTCTTTCCTGCCTGTCCAACCTCACCTCCAACAGTAAGTGTGAGGAGGCCAGAGCTTCTTTGTCACTAAGAATGAAATCAGTTGATTCTGCCACTGTATTCATTTCCATTATCTCACTAGACTCATATGCTCGAAAGCTCTTCCCCTGAACAAGCTGAGCACTCGTATCTTTCTTTGGTCTCTTTCCCATCATGCACTCTCAAAGCTCATCTTTAAATCACACCCATTTAGTTTGCTACTAATCCATTAACTGCTGATCACCAGTTTCCTTCCCTGGCCCTCATTAGCTGATATTGTTAGCAGTTGTTCTCTTCAAATCCTCACTGTCCCCTTTGTTTCAACAAAATAAAACAAAGGACTGCAAGTGCTGGAGATCTGACAAAAACAGAAACTTCTGGAGATACTCAGCTGGTCTGGCAGCATGTAAAAATTTTGAATTAAATGTCTAACAATGACCATGAATCTATTGTCAGTTAATGGAAAAACCTATCTAGTTCATAAATGTCCTTTCAGGAAGAAAATTGCCATCCTTACCTGGTCTGGAGTACACACGATTCCAGATCCACAGCAATGTGGTTGACTCCTAACTGCTCTCTGGGACAGGCAGTAAATGCTGGCCTAACCAACAACATCCTCACCTCTTGACTGAAAGAAAATATCTATGGAGAGAAAACATTTCAAGATAATAAAGTGTGAAGCTGGATGAACACAGCAGGCGAAGCAGCATCTCAGGACCACAAAAGCTGACGTTTCGGGCCTAGACCCTTCATCAGAGAGGGGGATGGGGTGAGGGTTCTGGAATAAATAGGGAGAGAGGGGGAGGCGGGCCGAAGATGAAGAGAAAAGAAGATAGGTGGAGAGGAGAGTATAGGTGGGGAGGTAGGGAGGGGATAGATCAGTCCAGGGAAGACGGACAGGTCAAGGAGGTGGGATGAGGTTAGTAGGTAGGAAATGAAAGTGTGGCTTGGGGTGGGAGGAAGGGATGGGTGAGAGGAAGAACAGGTTAGGGAAGCAGAGACAGGCTGGGCTGGTTTTGGGATGCAGTGGGGGGAGGGGAAAAGCTGGGTTGGTTATGTGGTGCAGTGGGGGGAGGGGATGAACTGGGCTGGTTTTAGGATGCGGTGGTGGAAGGGGAGATTTTGAAACTGGTGAAGTCCACATTGATACCATTGGCCTGCAGGGTTCCCAAGCGGAATATGAGTTGCTGTTCCTGCAACCTTCGGGTGGCATCATTGTGGCACTGCAGGAGGCCCATGATGGACATGTCATCTAAAGAATGGGAGGGGGAGTTGAAATGGTTCGTGACTGGGAGGTGCAGCCCAATGCTATCAATGTCAGCTTTTGTGCTCCTGAGATGCTGCTTGGCCTGCTGTGTTCATCCAGCTTCACACTTTATTATCTTGGATTCTCCAGCATCTGCAGTTCCCATTATCACTTAAACATTTCAAGTCTGGTGTCTTTTCATCAGAACTGTTAGCAGCTAGGAAAAGGTGGCATTTATGTTGAAGCTGAAGTTGGGCATTGTCAGGGATAGAGTAAATGTCCTGATATAACAGGGTAGGTTGGGGACCCTGCAGTCTCTTAACTCAACTGTGAGTTCAATAACTTTAGAGCCAAATTCCACCCTTCCATGTTTTTTGCCCATCCCACACCTGGTCCTGTCATGACATGTGTTGCAGAGATAATGGGAACTGCAGATGCTGGAGAATCCAAGATAATAAAGTGTGAAGCTGGATGAACACAGCAGGCCAAGCAGCATCTCAGGAGCACAGGGTCTAGGCCTGAAATGTCAGCTTTTGTGCTCCTGAGATGCTGGTTGGCCTGCTGTGTTCATCCAGCTTCACACTTTGTTATCTATGACATGTGTTGCATTCAGTACAGCTCACCCATTTTCTCCTCCTCTTAGCTTGTATTATAACATATGAAGCTTCTCTACTGTCTTGGCATGCTATTCATAATCTCCTGGCTTCCCGACAATTTTATACCTCTCTCTCTCTCTTTCTCTGGGCTCCATCTCCACCTGTCCGCTGACCTTTCTCTGCACCTAATTTTGGCTTTAGCATAAATACCACCTTTTCCTTGCTGCTAACAGTTCTGATGAAGCGTCACCAGACTAGAAATGTTAACTTTGCTTTCTGCCCACAGACACTGCCAGACTTACTCAGTTTCTTCAGGAATTTCTGCTTTTGTTTCCCTTCATTTCAAATCTGAAATTGTTACCCTCTCGTCAAAAATCCAAAACTGGATCCCCTTCACACTTAACCCCATTCACTCTTGCAAATTACTGCCCTATCTGCAACTTCCCTTTGCTTTCTACGACCCTTCAATGTGTGATACCTCCCAAATCTTACTCATCTTTCCTAGAACTCATATATGACCCGCTCAATCAGGTGCCCACCCCTCCAAATGTACTGAAATGGCTTTTATCAAAGTTACAAATGAAATTACACTTTGTACATGGCCTGCCTTTGAGATATTTTACGATATCATCCTCCTGCACTACTTCACTGTTGTCATCCAGCTGGGTCGGACTATCTTACCTAGTTCCATTCTTATCTATCACATTACAGTCAGATAATTACCTGCAATAGTTTTTCTTACATGTGGTATTAAGCCAGGACTCATCCTTGGTCTCCCCCTATTTCTTATCTACAGGCTGGCCCTTCAGTGACAAAAACATAATTTTGGCTTTGACGTACACCGATGGCATGCAGGTCTACCTTAGTGCCATCTCAATAAATGCCTCTATCTCCACTAAATTGTTAGACTGCTTATCCAACATCTGTAGAATTATGGAGTCATAACGATATGCAGCATGGAAACAAACCGTTTGGTCCAACTCATCCATGCCGACCAGAAATCCTTAATAAATCGAGATAATGGGAACTGCAGATGCTGGAGAATCCAAGATAATAAAATGTGAGGCTGGATGAACACAGCAGGCCAAGCAGCATCTCAGGAGCACAAAAGCTGACGTTTCGGGCCTAGACCCTTCATCAGAGAGCAGAGAGCTCTCTGATGAAGGGTCTAGGCCCGAAACGTCAGCTTTTGTGCTCCTGAGATGCTGCTTGGCCTGCTGTGTTCATCCAGCCTCACATTTTATTATCTTAATAAATCGAGTCCCATTTGCCAGTATTTGGCCCATATACCTCTAAACCATTACTATTCATGTCCCCATCCAGATACCTTTTAAATGTTGTAAATGTACCAGCCTCGCCACTTCCTCTGATCACTCATTCCTTACACGGACCACCCTCTGAATGAAAATGTTTCCCCTTAGTCCCTTTTAAATCTTTCTCCTCTCACTTAAACCCATGCCGTCTAGTTTTGGAGTCCCCCAGCCTGGGGAAAAGACCTTGTCTATTTACCCTATCCATGCCCCTCATGATTTTATAAACCTCGATAAGGTCACCCCTCAGCCTCCTATGCTCCGTGGAAAATAACCCTAGTCTATTCAGTCTCTCCTAATAGCTCAAACCCTTTGACCCTGGCAACATCCAATATTGGATGAGTAGAAATTTCATCTGAATAGTTATGTTGAAGACCAAAATCGTTGTTTTTGGGTTTTGTTAAAAGATCCATTCTTTAATCCTCTATTTGACATTGTCTGGGGCTAAACCAGGTCATTCATAATATTGGTGTGATAGTTGACCTCAAAGATATCTTCCAAGCATATATTTGCACCATCTTTAAATGTTTCCAGCTTAGTAACATTGCCTGAATTTATCTCAGTTTATCAGCTGTCAAAACTCTCATTTATGCTTTTGTTATCAATGGACCCAACAATTTCAATCATCCCTGAATGGTTTCCCACATCCTACCCCGTGTAAACTGAGGTCATCCAAACCTCACTACCCCAATCCCATTGACTATCACACGTGTACTTGTTACTTAAATTTGTTCCCAGTTAAGTAGCACCTTTTTTTCCAAAATTCTTACCATCATTTTCAAATTCATTATGGCCTCATCTCTTCATCTTTCTGTAACCTCTTCCAAATCAAACAAATTCTGATTATCCGCAGGGCTCCCATTTCTAGTCTTTTGAGCAACCCAGTTTTAATTGTTCCGTCATACAGTAAGCCTTCAACTACACAAAAAGTGTTAGTAGCTAAATGGAATGTCACTCAATTAGTAATCCAGAACCCAAGGTTAACAATCTGGGAGACAGAATTTCAAATCCTTCAATGATGAAATTTGAGTTCTCTATGATCTGGGTTCTAAGTTCTGGAATTCCCTTTGTAAACCACTCTACCTAATGTTTCTCCTTTAAGAATTTCCTTAAAACCAATCTGTGCACTCTAATATCACTTTATATGTGGATAGAAGAGGTTTCCAAGCAGATATTCCCTGCTGGACAGGCAGGTGAGAAAGCAAGGCACAGTCCCCTGCAACTGCAGGAAGTGCTACACTTGCCCCCACACCTCCCCCCTCACCCCTATCTCAGGCCCCAAGATGACTTTCCACATCAAGCAGATGTTCACCTGCACATCTGCCATTGTGGTATACTGCATCCACTGTACCTGTTGTGGCTTCCTCTACATTGGGGAAACCAAGCGGAGGCTTAGGGACCGCTTTGCAGAACACCTACGCTCGGTTTGCAATATACAACTGCACCTCCCAGTCGTGAACCATTTTAACTCCCCCTCCCATTTCTTAGATAACATGTCCATCCTGGGCCTCCTGCAGTGCCATAATGATGCCACCCGAAGGTTGCAGGAACAGCAACTCATATTCCGCTTGGGAACCCTGCAGCCCAATGGTAACAATGTGGACTTCTCAAGCTTCAAAATCTCCCCTCCCACTACAGCATCCCAAAACCAGCGCATCTCATCCCCTCCCCCCACTGCATCCCAAAACCAGACCAGCTAGTCCCTATCTCCCTAAACTGTTCTTCCTCTCACCTATCCCTCCTCCCACCTCAAGCTGCACCTCCATTTCCTACCTACTAACCTCATCCCGCCCTCTTGACCTGTCCGTCCTCCCCAGACTGACCTATCCCCTCCCTACCTCCTCACCTATACTCTCCTCTCCACCTATCTTCTCCTCTATCCATCTTCGGTCTGCCTCCCCCTCTCTCCCTATTTATTTCTGAACCCTGTCCCCATTTCCCTTTCTGATGAAGGGTCTAGGCCCGAAACGTCAGCTTCTGTGCTCCTAAGATGCTGCTTGGCCTGCTGTGTTCATCTCGCTCCACACTTTCTCATCTCGGGTTCTCCAGCATCTGCAGTTCCCATTATCTCCAAAATTGAAGGACTCCCACTTGTTTGAATAATTGGTCACTTCTTCATACACAATATTTATCGTTGATAAAAAAATGCTTCTTTAACAAACCTGACTGAATGTGCAGATACCTTTATGGCACAGTCTCTTTTACCAGCGCCTACACAGCCGTCTGGTAGAGTGATTCTAGCCATTGTACAATTTTAATCTTTTTAAAGGCAAATTTATCTCATACTTTATTTCAGGGTTTTATTTTCAAATGCTTCCATTTTTCTGCAATAATGTGACCCAGCAACAGAACCTCAAAAATCCCAACTCTCTCCCACAAATCTCTACCCAAATCCAGTTTCTGCAACGCACCCACTACTCAGTCCTAGAAATTTTCTAATAAACTGGGTTAGCAATGTTCTTACATATGCCTGGAGCAGGTGGTAATTGAAACCAGGACTCCTGGACCACTCAATCCAGCACCCTCTTGCACACAAATCTCAGTTGGTTCCAATGCACTATTAATTCATCCAATAATACATCATATCAACACACCCCCAACCAGTCACCCAAACACAGATTCACCCTAATCCTAGTCTTTAGTAGCATAAATTCTCTTAACTCTTAAACATATCCTTTCTGTACAATCAAGTAAAGCTCAAACTCAATTACTGTCCTGCACTATATAACATAAGACTATAAGATATAGGAGCAGAATTAGGCTATTCAGCCTGTCAAGTCTGCTCTGTCATTTGATCAGTGCTGAAATGTTTCTCAACCCCATTCTCCTGCCTTCACCACATAACTTTTGATCTCCTTAAATCTCAGTCAATCATCATGTAATCATCCATAGCAGAAATGATGTTAAACAGAAAGTCACAGAGTCAGCTCTGAGTATACATAAATTGAAAACTGTTCACACATTTTGATTATTTTGTCATGCCTCACCTTACTGCGCTGGAAATAAAATCTGCTTTTCCTGGAGTTAACACAAAGTTAAACATTTGATAAAAGCATGCAAAAATTCTCCAATTTACCTGTCTTTTTACATCTAGGTTGAGTTGAAAACATAGTGTCTGAGCTTAACAAGATGAGACATTTATTAGAAATTAATTGATTTTAGCTACAGATAAATAATTATGGAATCTCAACATATAACTCTGATAGTTAAAACTCTAAATTCGTCAGAAAACTCCCCCGAAACACAGCTAGACTGATTAAAAAAAAAGTTGATATCATGGTTGGAGGGAATAACTGGGAATGCAGTTTATAGTGCCTGTCATCAGTAACTTTTGGCTTGTTTGACAAACTGTCTCTTCAATTGCTTGCAAGAGGCCCAGAGCAACTGCTTCACAACGTATAAAGTCACTGCCTTACTGGTTAAAAGCAACAGCTTACAGCAATTGGCAAGAGAAAATAAATTGGTTTCCTTTCAGCATTTTTTGCTCCATTGACAAGGACACAACGTTCCCTTCCAGTGATCCGAAGGCATCCAACTATCCACAAGCTGTTCAACTACCTGACAGCCAATCACGTTGTTGTTGGCAGGCAGAAGGTCTTTTTCAATGACAGCTGGTCTCTACTCCACAGACCAATCAGGTGATTGTCGGCCAAATTTTATTTTGTACACACTTCCTGGTGCCAGGTCATCTACAACCAAATTTCCCCTCTAGTTGAACACATGACAGTGTAAACAACAATTACAATTAGAGCTGGAACCTTGATTTTAAAAAGTGCTGCAATCCCTACCACAATCCTTGATTTTCAAATCATGTCAGTCCAAAATCAAAGATACAGAGCAACGAAAAGATACAGTTTTCACTATTTTTAAACATACGGACTTGTCAATTCATCAGAAGACCAGGAGTGTGAAATTAAAATAGAGTTTCCAATATTAATTCATCTTCTTCAGGATAATTCTAAGTTTTACATTAGTTGCAATGAATTATTATTTAATTCAATATATTCCTTTTTACTTTTCTGACTTTTGCAAAGTTATTAAAGAAAGATGAGGCTACATCCATAGTATTGTGACTTTCTTTAAGGGATTGATTTCATTTTGAAGAACCAATAACCTTGAAAAGGGCAGAAAAGGTGATGAATACATCATTCATCCACGTTCATTTGCTCATTAGTTTGTGATATTGAACTCTTCTTCATTTTCCTGCACACTTTCTGATTCTTCATCAAATCATTTTGACTTGAACAAGATGATATAAAGGTGTGTTTGTAAAAAGATCCCCTTATTTACTATGTACCTCAGGGAGTGAGCAGTTACATTCTTTTCCGTTGCCAAGAAACTTTAAAGGCAGTTATAATTTCCTTTTCATCATAAGAACAAAAGTAATAGGACAAGGAGTTGGCCAAATGACCTTCAAACCTGTTCCACTATTTAATAAGGCTGAAGCAGGTTCAGAGGGTGGGTCACCAATACTTTCTCAAGGGCAACCAATTAATTAATTAACTATTGAATACTTACTGTTTCTTGAATGTAAAAACCTGAAGTTAAATATTGAGCAGGCTTTTGGTTGGGGATAGGGTGTATGGCTGGTAGAAACATAGAAAATAGAAATAGGAATACACTATACAGCCCTTCGAGCTTGCTTTGCTATTCAATATGATCATGGTTGATTATCCTATTTGGTACTCTGTTCCTGCTTTTTTCCCACACCCATGATTCCTCTAGCTCTAAGAACTGCATTTAATGCCTTTTTGAAAACATTCAATCTGTTGGCGTCAACAGCTTTCTGTGGCAGACAATTTCACAGGCTTACCATTCTATGGGTAAAAATATTCTTCACATCTAAGTCCTATAGTGGGGAGGCAATGGCCTAGTGGTATTATCGATTGTTAACCCAGAGACCCAGCTAATGTTCTGAAGACCTGGGTTTGAATCCCATCACTGGCGATGGTGTAATTTGAAGTTGATTAAAAAAGTCCAGAATTACGTGTCTAATTATGACTATGAAGCCATTGTTGATTGTTCTAAAAACCATCCAGTTCATTAATGTCCTGTAGAGAAGGAAACTGCCAGCCTTACCTGGTCTGCCATCACGTGATTCCAGACTGATAGCAGTGTGGTTGACTCTTAACTGCCTTCTGGGCAATTAGGATGGGCAATAAATGCTGGCCTGGTCATTGATTTTTTCATCCTGTGAATGAAGTTTTTAAAAAAGGCCTATCCAGTATACTTAGCCTGCAACCTCTGGTTCTTAGCTCCATGGTTTTCAGGAATATCTTTCCTATGTTTATTCTGTCTAGTATGTCAGAATGTCATATGTTTCTAAACCATCTCTAATTCTCCTAATCTCCAGTCAATGGAAGGCTATGGAAGAATTAGGATTGGAGTAGGGTAGATCTAAAGACGATGTTCCTATTTGCAGGTGAATCTAAATCTAAACATAAATAAAACATAGCATCATAGAATCCCTGCAGTGTGGAAGCAGGCCATTTGGCCCATCAAGTCCACACCGACCCTTTGACGAGCATCCCACCTGGGCCCACCCCACTACTCTGTAACCCTGCATTTCCCATGGCTTACCCACCTAGCCTGGACATCCTCTGACATTATGAGCAACTTAGCACCGCTAGTCCACTTAACCTGCACATCTCATCTTTGGACTGTGAGAACAAACTGGAGCACCTGGAGGAAATTCATGCAGCCACGGGGAGAATGTGCAAACTCCGCACAGTAGCCAAGGGTGGAATCAAACCTAGTTCCCTGGTATGTGAGGTGGTTGTGCTGACCACTGAGCCACCATGTTGCCTCAGCATGGTGATCATAAAATGGGGTCATAAATTTAAAGCCATTGCTAATAAATCCAATAAACAATTCAAGAAAAGCTTCTTTACCCTGAGTATTGAGGAAATGTGGTATTCACTATCACGGTGAGTTTTTGAGATGACTAACATGTTTTAATGGAGACAAAAAAGAAAATGAAAAAAAGGAATAGAAAATCATGCTGATAGAAAGAGATTAAGAAGAGCAGGTGAAGGTCTATGTGAGCAAAAACAATAATATAAATCTCAGAGATAATGGGAACTGCAGATGCTGGAGATTCCAAGATAATAAAATGTGAGGCTGGATGAACACAGCAGGCCAAGCAGCATCTCAGGAGCACAAAAGCTGACGTTTCGGGCCTAGACCCTTCATCAGAGAGGGGGATGGGGGGAGGGAACTGGAATAAATAGGGAGAGAGGGGGAGGCGGACCGAAGATGGAGAGTAAAGAAGATAGGTGGAGAGGGTGTAGGTGGGCAGGTAGGGAGGGGATAGGTCAGTCCAGGGAAGACGGACAGGTCAAGGAGGTGGGATGAGGTTAGTAGGTAGCTGGGGGTGCGGCTGGGGGTGGGAGGAAGGGATGGGTGAGAGGAAGAACCGGTTAGGGAGGCAGAGACAGGTTGGACTGGTTTTGGGATGCAGTGGGTGGGGGGGAAGAGCTGGGCTGGTTGTGTGGTGCAGTGGGGGGAGGGGATGAACTGGGCTGGTTTAGGGATGCAGTGGGGGAAGGGGAGATTTTGAAACTGGTGAAGTCCACATTGATACCATATGGCTGCAGGGTTCCCAGGCGGAATATGAGTTGCTGTTCCTGCAACCTTCGGGTGGCATCATTGTGGCAGTGCAGGAGGCCCATGATGGACATGTCATCAAGAGAATGTGAGGGGGAGTGGAAATGGTTTGCGACTGGGAGGTGCAGTTGTTTGTTGCGAACTGAGCGGAGGTGTTCTGCAAAGCGGTCCCCAAGCCTCCGCTTGGTTTCCCCAATGTAGAGAAAGCCGCACCGGGTACAGTGGATGCAGTATACCACATTGGCATATAATATAACAATAATATAAATCTGTTTGGTAAACAAGTTTGTGCAGCATAGAAACAGACTATGTCATTTTAACACAATATATGATTCACTTTAGTTACAATTTTCAAGAGAAGATCTAATATAATTTGAATCAATTTCTTCAAATTGGAATTTGCTTTTGGGTAGGTGATGGCCTAGTGGGTAATATTGCTGGACTGTTAATCCAGAGTCCCAGGTAATGTTCTGGAGACTCGGTTTTGAATCCCACCACTGTAGATGGTGTAATCTGAATTCCATAAAAATAATCCGGAATTAAGAGTCTGATGATGACTATGAATCCGTTGTCAATTATTGGAAAACCTCATCTTGTTCACTAATGTCCTTTAGGGAAGGAAACTGCCTACATGTGACTAAGACCCACAGCACTGTGGTTGACTCTTAACTGGCCTCTGGGCAATCAATTCTGGACCTAGCGAATGACACCCTCATCCTGTGAATGAATTAAAAAAAAGTCACTCAGAATATACTATCTGTGCATATGACCTGTCAGTTGTGATCCTAATGATTTCACAGTGTTACAGGAAACTGGGACAAACACACCAGCAAGATCAAAAGAAACCTAGGGATTAACAGGACTTCCACACATCATATACAATGTCAGAACTAAATAGTGTGAAAGGTTTTTTTTCACCCTATTTGGCAAAAACTGGACCAGAAAATGATCCAGAAACTTCTCAGTTGCAGTTTCTCAAATCACTGTCATAGCATGGAAGCTGGAGTTCAGAACTTCTCATTGGCTAAATCCGTTTGATCTAGCATTGCCCTGCATTGCTCAAAAAGACCTCAGGTGTCACCCCAGTCTCTACATTCAAAATACCCCAGATCACAAGTAAGTAAAATAAAATACTGTGAAAGTACATTCCCAAACATTATTTAGGCCACCTTTCTTTTAAAATGAAGTCTAGAATCAGTTACATCTCATGCAGTTGCAGCCCACAAAATTTTACTGTGTAATTTTTTTTAGTAGTCCTGTCACCTGTGTACAACCTTGCTGTAACTGCAGTTCCTGCAAATTGTAACTGGACATCAATAACAACATAACTCAATCAATTAATTGAACAGTAACAATTTGTATTTATGTAATGCTTTTACTATGGTAAAACACCCAAAGGATTGTCTTCAAATAATCTTTGTCACTAGGCCACATGAAGCAATATTAAGAGAGATGGTAAAATGCTGGTCCCAAAATAGGTTTTAAGATAATCTTAAAGAAGGAAATCTGAATTCACAGATATTTATCTGTATTCACAACAGAGAAGGATAATGTAGGTCTAGAATTCAGGGAAAAGAACTATAATCTACTCGAACAAATTAGTATTGAGGTAGTAAAAGTATTATTGGTTTAAGCAGACTTGTAATTGGAAAAATCCCTTGGCCCAGATGAGAGGTGTCTATGACTACTGAGAGATGCAAGGGAGGAGAATTTTCAAATCCTCTCTTCCACAGGAGGAATGCCAGAGGACTGAAAGACAGCTAATGTGGTACCATTATTTAGGAAAAGAGGTAGGGATAAACTAGGAAACCACAGCAATTGTCTACTAACAGATAAAGTCCAATTGGTGAGTTCAGCAGCAGTGGTATGAAAATTTTGGAAAAGATTCTGAGGGACAGAATTAATCTCCACTTGGAGATGCAAAAATAAATTGAGGATAGTTAGCGTAACTTTGTTCGTGGCAGATCATGTGTAACAAATTTGATTGAATATTTTTGAGGAGGTGACGAGGTGTGCAGATGACTTTTTGTGACATTGACGTATGTGGACTTCAGTAAGACTTTTGACATGATTCCACATGGCAGATTGATTAAGAAGCTAAAAGCCCATGGCTAATTCAGAAAATTGGATTCAAAATTAGCTTAGTGGCAGGAAGCAGAGGGTAATGGTCAAAGGATGTTTTAATAACTGGAAACCTATGTCCAGTGGTGTACCACAAGATTAGTGCTGGGTCACTTGCTGTTGTTCTGAACATTAATGATCTCGACATAAATATAGGAGGTTTGATAGGTAGGTTCACAGATGATATGAAAATCCTAATGATTAGGAGGAATGCCTGAGACTACAGGACTTGATTCTGCACGTTTTGAATTATAAGTAGACACTGAATAGGCAGGGAGCATTGGAGGCTAATACGTGATCTTATTGAGGTTTATGAAATCATGAGAGGCAATGGATAGGGTGAATAGCCAAGGTCTTTTTACTAGTGTGGGTAGTCTAAAACTGGAAGATATAGTTTTAAGGTGAGAAGGGGAAGATTTAAGAAGGACCTGAGGGGTAACTTTTTCACACAGAGGGTGGTGCGTGTGTGGAATGAGATGCTAGGGGATGTGGTGGAAGTGGGTACAATTGGTGGAGGAGGGATCTCGGGGTTCATGTCCACAGTTCCCTGAAAGCTGCCATCCAGGTGGATAGAGTTGTTAAGAAGGCTTATGGTGTGTTAGCTTTCATTAATAGAGGGATTGAGTTCAAGAGCTGTGAAGTTACGCTCCAGCTCTACAAAACCCTGGTTCAGCCACATCTGGAGTGTTGTTTCCAATTCAGGTCACCTCATTACAGGAAAGATTTGGAAGTGTTGGAAAAGGTGCAGAGGAGATTTACCAGATGGTGCCTGGAATGGAGGGAAGGTCATACAAGGAAAGGCTGAGAGAGCTGGGGCTTTTCTCTTTAGAATGACAAAGGATGACAGGTGACTTGATAGAGGTATACAAAATGATCAGAGGTCTAAATAGAGTGGACAGCCAGAGACTTTTTCCTAGGGTGGAGGTAGCTATTATGAGGGGGCATAGTTTTAAAGTGAGTGGAGGTAGATATAGGGGAGATGTAAGCTGCAGATTCTTTACTCAGGGAGTGGTAGGGGCGTGGAATGCATTGCCAGAGAGGGTAGTGGAATCGGCCTCATTAAGGGCATTTAAGCGGCTTTTAGACAGGCATATGGATGATAGTATAAGGTAGGGGTGGAGGTTAGATAGACCTTAGGTTTAGGGTAAAAGTTCGGAACAACATCGTGGGCCGAAGGGCCTGTACTGTGTTGTATTGTTCTATGTTCTGTGTTCTAATTACAACATTCAAAAGGCATCTGGATGGGTATATGAATTGGAATGATTTAGAGGGATATGGGCCAAATTCTGACAAATGGGACCAGGTCGGATTGGGATGTCTGGTTTGTGTGGACAAATTGGACTGAAGGGTCTGTTTCTGTGCTGTATGACTCTATGTCTATATAGATTGTCTGGTCAGATGGACAGAAGTATAATAAATGGAATTTAGTCCTGAAAAGTGTGAGTACTAGGATGCAGAACTTATGATGTAACTATCCAAAACCCTAGTTAGATCTCACGTGGAGGCATGTGAGCAAATTGGGGACCACATCTCGGGAAGGATATATTGGCCTTGGAAGGAGTACAACGTAGGTTTACAAGAATGACAGTTGGACTTCAGATATGGTATGAGGAGAGTTTACACAAATAAGGCCGTTTTTCTCCAGAAGATTCAGTGTGATCTGATTGAAGTCTTCAAGATATTTGAAGGTAAACATGGATTACATAAAGATAAACTATTTCCACTGGTTGGGGATTGTAGAACTAGGAGGCATAGTCTAAGAATCAGGGCCAGACTGTTCAGGAGAGACGTTAGGAAGCACTTCTACACACAAAGTTTTGTAGATGTTTGGAACTCTTTTCACAAAAGGGAGTTGATGCTAGTTTAGTTATTAGTTCTAAGTCTGAGATATATAACTTTTTGTTAAGCAGAAGTATTAAAGAATTTTAGGCAAAGGCAGGTATATGGATTTGGACCACAGATCAGCCATGATCTCATTAAATGGCAGAATAGGCTCAAGGGGCTGAATGCCCTAATCCTATTCCTATGTTCCCAGGTGATGTATTTTGGAAGAACTAACAAGGCAAAGGGAGTGCATGTTAAATAGTAGAACCCTAGGAAATACAAAGAAGAAAAAGATTTTGGTGTACATATCCATAGGTCCCTTAACACAGCAAGGCAAGTAGATAAGATGTTTAAAAAGCATTTGGATACTAGCCTTTATTCGTCAAGGTGTTGAATACATGGGCGGGGAGGTTATGATGGAGCTGTATATAGCATTAGTTAGGTGTCAACTGGAGTACAGTGTGTAGTTCTGGTCGTTACATTACGGGAAGGACGTGATTGCATGAGAGAGGGTGCAGAGGAGATTTGCCAGGATATTACCTGGGCTGGACAATTCAATAATGATGAGAAACTAGATAGGCTGGGGTTATTTTCATTAGAGGAGATAAGGTTGCGGGGGAGGGATCTGAATGAAATATACGAATTTCTAAGGAGCATGGATAGGGTAGAGAGGGAGAAGTTTTTCCCCTTAGTGGAGGGATCAGTGACCAAGAGACAGTTTTCGTGTTAGAAGCAGGAGATTTAGAAGGGAATTGAGGAAAAATATTTTCACCCAGAACATTGTGCGTATCTGGAACTTACATCTTTAAGGATGATACAGGCAGGAACTCTCAAGGCATTTAAAAACTATTTAGATGAGCACTTGCAATTCAATAGCATAGAAACCTATGGGCCAAGTACAGGACAATGGGATTAGAGTAGATCCATGTCTGGTGATCAGCACCGACCTGATGGGCTGAAGGGACTCTTTCTATGCTGTAAAATCTCTATGACTCAATAAGGAAAGAGACAGGTAGAGAAATTGAGAGATTTAAAGATAAGGAGTCTCCAGAAGCCAAGGTTGCAGTAGCACAGTGACCATGGGGCTTGATGAAGTTGCAGGAGTAAGTATGACTTGAAAACCAATCGTGACAATTTTAAAATACTCACATTTTAAAATAACTGAGCCTACCCAGGATAGCCAATATTCTTAAATACTTCAACACTACATCGTACTTCATATGGTTAACTTTGCATTGTATCAGGTGGTTCCTTTAACATAGGACATTATGATACAACATATAGTACATTGCGTGGTATATAAAGTGAGGTCTTTAATACAGCATACAATGCAGTATACTATATAGTGCCTTTACATGATTCAGCAGATGACAGTTAATAAAATTTATGGGCACTGATAATAATCATCTAATATGAATAGTTTGCTGATCACTTATGGGTGGGGTGGTGAAATAGGTGGGAGAATATATCCTGTTACAGTTCACTTTTGGGACAAGGATGCACAAGAAGATCCTTTGTTCTTGTGAAGGAAGATGGGAGATAATAAACAGCTTTTAATATATCAAGTGATTATGGCAGTGTAAGTGCGCTGGTGGTGCCTGCAAGTACAATACTTTATGTAGATAAACTGATAAAGACCAGCCAGCGTCTTTTAGGAAATGGTAACAATAGATGGGAAATCACACGACACAGGCCCTGACAAGAGGCTGATTATATTGTGCAGGTGTGTGCTATTGCCCTTTAACTACAGAACAGGAAATGAATGTGTACACCCTTGTAAGGAGATCCTGCACATCAATCACTGAAACCCAACCAAACCCTTTCTAAATAACAGAATTACATGATCCAGATACTCACATCGCGTGCCCATGACTGCTGTGTAGGACTCATCTCTTCAACCTCTCACTCCTACAAGCCAAAGTCCCCACCTACTTCAAGAAAAGCACCATTGTCCATGTACCCAAGAAAACACATGCAGCGTGCGTTTATGACTACCATCCAATAGCTCTGACTTCAAAAATCATGAAATGGTTCAAGAGGCTGACCATGGCCCCATCAGCTCCAGTCTCCCAACCTGTCTCGTTCCCCAACAGTTTGCATAACAGGTCCAAAGAGAATGCCATATCCCTAGCCCTGCAATCATCCCTGGAACATCTGGACAACAAACACACCTACGTTAGACTCCTGCTTGTTGACTACAGCTCTGCCTTCTAACACCATAATTCCCTCCATATTAATCTCAAAACTGCATGACCTTGGTCCTGGCTGTGCCCTCTGCAGCTGGTTTCTCAGCTTTCTGACCTATAGGCTGCAGTGAGGATAGGTAACTGCACCTCCTCCACAATAACACTCAAGCTGCCCAAGGATACGTCCTCAGCCCCCTATTGTAGGACACCTACGACTATGTTGCCAAAATCCGTGTAAATGCCATCTACAAGTATGCTGACAACACCACTGTAGTGGAACAGATATCTAACAATGATGAGACAAAATACAGAAGGGAGATAGGGGACTTGGTGACGTGGTGCAATGAAAACAATCAGTCTCTCAACTTTGGCAAAACTAAAGAAATAATCACCAACTTCAGAAAGAAAGGAGGAGAACATGCCCCCACCTACATCAGTGGAACCAAGGTTGAGAGAGTGAAGACCATCAAGTTCCTCGAAATGACAATTACTGACGACCTGTCCTGGGCTTGCCATGTAAATGCAAAAGTCAAAGAGGCACAACAACACCTCTTCCTCCTCAGGCAGCTCAAGAAATCCAGCATGTCCGTAAGGTCCCTCACCAACTTCTACAGATCTACCATTGAAAGCATACTTTCCGGGTGCATATTGGCCTGGTATAGCAACTGCTCTGCGCAGGACCATAAGAAACAGCAGAAGGTGGTTTGTATAGCCCAAACAATATGGAAGCCAACCTTCCATCCATGGACTCTTTTTGCACGGATTGCTGCCAGGGAAAAGCAGCCAATATCATCAAAGACCCATTGCACACTGGTAGTGATCTCCTACAACCTCTTCCATCAGGCAGAAGATACAGAAGCTTGAATAGATGCACAAACAGGTTCAGAAACAGCTTCTTTCCAGCTATTATCAGACTGCTGAATGGACTGTAGTCTCAAATAATATAACCTGTAATGTAACCTTAATGCCTCTAAAAATCTGACATCTTTTGCTTGCTGTGATCTGCCTGAACCACTCGTAAACAAAGCTTTTCACTGTATTTTGGTACACGTGACAATAAATCAATCAATCTGCAACACTACTCAGAAGAGGGGATCCTCTGAACGCCACAAAGTGAAACTCCATTTTCAACGCCCTTTTGGGATTCAGTAGCAATTTCAACTCCTCTCACTTACAGTCGCTGACTTTATAGTCCAGTAAATATTCTTGCTTAGTAGTAATGCTATGGCTTCTAAAAAGTATAAATTCAACCTTTGTTGTGTTGTTCACATAGTTCACATAGACTAGACTGATACATTGGTGGTATACTGCTAGCAAGTGCTGCAATGTGAAGCTGCTTTTCTAAATGATGTACAAAACTGAGGGACAGTTACATCATCAAAGGCACAATGTTTGAACACAGGTGTGAAAGAATTTGACATTGTCAAGATGCTTTTATTTGAATAATGTAAAGGGAATGGTATGTTGTCAGCGGTGGTGTACTTTGAATACGACATTAATCCAAGATCTTGTTAAGGCAGATGTGAGAAGATTCTGTGGATATATTGGAAGTGTAAGGTATTTTCCTGCCCTTGCCAACATTCCTCTCTCAGTGACTATGACCAAGAAACATCTCTGGACACTCTTTTCGTATCTGTCTTCTTATTATTCGCCAATGACTTGAGACTGAAGATAATTCTCTTCCACTGTGGAGTTGTGTCCCCTGAGTTCACTAAACAGTCTGATGCAGTATCCATGCACCCTGCCACAGGTGGGGCAGATGGTGTTTGAAGAGATGGGATAGTGAGATGCTCATGTTTTCACGTGCTCTTTCTGCTGTTTGGGCCAAGCTTCCACCTGAACCTGTCAGAGATGCTAAAGATGTTTAGCATTCTCATGGATGCTTCTTCTCCAGTTTGAGCAGTATTTGATAAGATATTCCCCGCAATTGGGTCGGGATACTGTATTTTCTTAGAGACACTTTGAAGACATCTGTGAGGGGTTTAACTACTTGCCTTGATGGAGCTCAAAATAAAGAGCTTGCTTTTCAAGTCTTGAGTCAGGCACATAGTCAAAATGACCCACCCATCAACAATGTGGCCCACCTGGCGACAATGTGGCCCACCCATCATAGCTGAATAATAGTAATCAGCGCCTTGACGTTGGGGTATCAGCTTGAGAGACTGAAACTGGAACTCCTTTCTTGCCACTGGATTTACAGAATTTTGCAGCAGTATCACTGGTGATATTTCCTTTACCTATAAGGGCTCACTTAGAGTCAAATGGCTGCTACAATTGTGCAGTGCTAGAGCAGGACTGGAAATACAGTTGCCCACCAGCAACTGTATTGTCTGAAAAATTGTTATGTGCTTCCATTCTGATTTAACTCCTATCCTAAGTGTTACTGAGGATTATTATTCTTTTGAAGAGCCCAGCTGCCTGGTGATCATTCTTCACTGACAACAAGACTGTATTTGTCATTAGCATAAACAGAAAGTGCTGGAGAAACTCAGCAGATCCGGCACCATCTATGAGAGAAAATGAGTTAAGATCAAGTAGAAGAAGACTCTTTGGATTCAAAAATTCTATTCCTTTGACCATGGATACTGCTGGGACTGCTGGATTTCTCCTGTACTTTCTGTTTTTATTTCAGATTTCCAGCATCCAGGGTACTTTGCTTTTATTTGAGTAGTTGTCACCAGTTTATTGTGATTGTAGGGAGCATCACAAGTACTTTTCTGTCTAGATGCTGACTGGATGGACCATCCAGAATCACTGAGGCCATTTGCTGTACTCAATGTTGCCATAAGGACAGAGTAAGTTCAAAACAGAACAAATTGAAGGTCAATGCTGTTCCAGTGTGTCTCCAGGTAGTAAACAAGGAAAAGGCAGTGGTGAAGACCATAGTCATAGTTGTCTTTGAGTGATGGTTAAGGTTCATTTCCGAGGATATTATCTTGATAGGAGCCTTAATATTAAGAATGTGAGAAGACAGCTAAATAATCTTATCACCTTTGGCCTGAGCTTCCAGAGAATTAATTGCAGGCAAGAAAATGTCAGATATAATTTCTTCAGTTCGTTAGATAACAGGCAGAGTCCCTTATGAAAGCCTGTTAACCCATGTAAACTCAGGCTCCTATCCGGAGACACATCCTTATTATTGTCCGAACTCACAGCCTATTTCACCATGTTACACTCAAGGTGAGGCTGTAAACAGGAGGCAACTGCACATACCTTTTATTCTTTCATGGGATGTGAACATTGCTGGCTGGGCCATCATTTAATATCCATCTTGGTTTGTCCTTGAGAATGTAGTGATGACAAACTTTCTTGAAATACTGCAGGCCATGTGGTACAAGGATGTCCACAGCGCTGTTAGGGTGGAAATTGCAAACTTTTCAACCAGCTACAGTGATGGTAGGGTAGAAACACAGATTAGAATCCCTACAGTGTCACATCCAAAGATGGTGAATGATGGAGGGAAAAACGTGGAGAAGGTAGTGTTCGCATGGTGAGAAAAGAGAGAATGAGGCTCCAAAGGAAGCATAAGTACAAGCTTATAACTTAAATAAAAACCAAAAGAAGTGCAGATGCAGTTCTGAGTTCTGAGGAAGGGTCACCGGACCTGAAACGTTAACTCTGTTTTCTCCTTCACAGATGCTGCCAGACCTGCTGAGCTTTTCCAACAACTGTTTTTGTAGCCTACAACTTAGGTAACCGTGTCAGAAGTCATAGACGCCAGGTTCTAGTCCAACAGATTTATTTGAAATCACAAGTTTTCCAAGCATAGCCCATTCATCAGGTGACCTGTTGGACTATAACCTGGTGTCATGTGACTTCTGACTTTGTCCACCCCAGTCCAACACTGGCACCTCCACATCTATGTAACCCCATCTAACAATCCTCTCAGATCCACTGCAACCTCCTCCTCACCCCTGAATTACCTTTCCACAACCTTGTCTCTTCTCATTTCACCCCCACACACATCCCCTTTTACTCTTCCTATCCTTTCATACTTCGAAAGCTCGCACCTTTACCCCACCTTACACCTTCCCTCCTCATCCTCGCAGGAAGCCAGCAGCTATGACGGAATCAGTTGCAGGATAATGATCAAAGTCCAGGATAAACAAGAGGAGAACTGCACTTCAACAGAATGTTTACAAGCGGCGGGGTGTGTGGGGGAGGGGGCAAGCTTTATTAATTAAACATTTTATCATCGGCAGACAGGCGAACTTGTGATTGTCCGAGAGTGCAGATGTGCAACATACAAATGTGAGAAGCTAATTAAAGTGGAGCTTCTCTGCAGGAGGTACGGGCAGCTGAAGGGAAATGATTGATTCACCTTGTCACACTCTCTGCTGGGTTCAGAATTTAACAGCAAATCAAGAATCACATTGTCTCAGTGTGATCCAGTTCCTTTGTTTATCAAACTTCAAAGGTATGACATTATCCGAACAATTTTCCTTTGTTTCCTGCAGAGGGAGCATCAAACCCGGCTCCAATTAAATATGACCGGCGTTAAAACATATGTTTTTTTCCTCCAATGCTAGGTTACAAATGTTTCTCTCTCTCCTGTTTTCCTCAAATCTATTAGAAGCTGTGAATGTGCAATTTGGTAATCTCCCATATTGGGGATGTAAAGTCCGAACCTATAAATCTTGCAGCGATATTTGTGGATCGTACTCAGTGCCCTTCTATTTGGCCAAACTACGCTCAAGCGGCAATTCGGCCGAATGGTAAAGATTGACCAGCTAAATCCCGGAACTCATTTGAACCGTGACACCCCCGTGACCGAAATACTCGACCACTCCATGTCTGGTGCAAGACTGGGTGGAGCAACCGGTTTCCGTGGATCCCATCACCGAGCGAGTGAACATACAAAGTCGGAGAGGTGGACAGGCCATCTAAATTTGGTACTTTAGTTAAAAAGATTAATTGTTCACTAATAACTAAACCAGGAAAGCTGAACTAACCACCAAACCACAAGTGCCGTTAAACTTCAGTTATGGGTGATCTGAAGACTGAAAAGGCTGCAGTGCAATAGGTGAGAGTCCTATTGTCAGTAATCTTGAAAAAAAGCCTTTCATGTATTGGCACCCTGCACAATGTCCTTCTAACATTGATGACTTTTAACAAATAATTTAAGGCAAAAGGATTATGAGCATCTGAAGAAATTCTTTGAAAAAGATATGCTAATTCCCAGGGAAGAGAAACATCAAACCCGTGCCAGCAAATAGCCAAGGGATCTTCACTTCTGTAATATCCTCTGAGTCGCTTTATCTCCTTACAGAACCTGTATCATCGCATAAACAGGAAATGAAACAGTTTCGGCATCAAAGACCCCACTATGCCATGCTGTAAATTTAGATCAGGGCTTTATATATATAAAGGTTATCTCGAAGCCTTAATCAAACCACCGTAGTGTTTTTTTTCAAAGAATCATTTGATCATTGTCATTTAAAACTACAATCAAAACCTCCCACAAGAATCTTGCTTTTTAACCTCTCCCTGCAATTGTTTTGCTTTTTCATAATTGACAAGGAGTAGCCACAGAAAGCTTGCATATAAACTCCACTGATCTATGGTAACAGATAAGACAAATAGCTTTCTGAGTTCTATTATCTCCATTCTGGCTTTCTATACAGGACAGTATATGAATCTTCACATTCTTTCATTACCATGAATAAAGGGCAGTGAGATATTCTCCAGCCCATCCCTCCCCATATGTGACCATATTATCATTATAATCTCCCTCAACCCTACACTGTTCTAGATCCCTATACTTCTCCAATTATGGCTACTTGCCAACTTTGATTTACATTTCTCTGCCATTGGTGAACATTCTTTCATCCGTCTTAACCTTAGTCTATACAATTCCTTACCATTTAATTCTCTCAAACCTCGGTCTCTCAAACTCAATCCTCTTCTCAAAAACACTCCTTAAAATGTATCAGCGTCAAACATTTTGTGTGTCCTGATGAAGGTTCTAGGCCCAAAACTTCAACTCTCCTCTGATGCTGCCTGACCTGCTGTGTTCCTCCAGCTCCACACTGTGTTGATTTTGTGTGTGCATGTGTATTAGTCTGGGATAATGTTGTTTCATTCTGATAATGATATTCATTGAAGGCTGTCAGGGCCCAATTTCTGGAGAGAAGGAAATCTACCATTCTTAACCAGCCTGGTTTACAAATGACTTTAGGACCACAGCAATGTGGTTGCCACTTAATTGCTTTCTTCAACATCATGGCAATTTGAGGTGGACAATAAATGTTGGCCTAGCCAGTGATGTTCACATCCCATGAATGAATTTTTAAAATTTCAAGGTGGATGAGCAACAAATGTTTAAGTGACAGTTCAACCCCGGCACTTCATCAGTGTTTCCCTCCATGCCTTCTCCTCAAATCCAAAATAAACACACTAACTCCACTGTGAAGACCAGGAGAAGGGAAAGGGAGAGATCCAGAGAGCATCCTGGGAAGGTGAGTGAGGGAAGACTTACCTTGGGTATTCACAGTGATAAGTAAGTGTAAGTGTTTAATAAATTTTCTTAACAACTTAATTGGTGATAGAAATGTCAGTAAGAGGGCTTAAGTGCTGCACTTGTGAGATGTCGGAGATTGGTGATGCTTCTGGCATCTGCGACAACTACATCTGCAAGAAGTACACCCAATTGCAGCTCTTTACAGGTCGCATGGGTAGGTTGGAGCGGCAATTGGACGCATTTAGGAGAATGAGGATGGCAGAAAACATCATAGACAGTAGTTTTAGAGATGTGGTGACCCCCAAGGTGCAGGCAGATAGATGGGTGACCGCTAGAAGGGGCAGGCAGCCAGTGCAGGAATTCCCCATTGGTCATCCCCCCTCTAACAAGTATACCATTTTGGATAATTTTGGGGTGGGAATGATCTATTAGGGGTTTAACAGCAGCAGCAGCCAGACAGTGGCACCATGACTGGCTCTGTTCTTAAGAAGGGAAGGACAAAGAGTTCTAGAGCATTAGCTAAAGGAGACTCTGTAGTTAGGGGTACAGGAAGGTGCTTCCGTGAATGTAGAAGAGACTCCAGGATGGTATGTTGACTCCCTGGTGCCAGGGTCCAGGGCACTGTCTCTGAACAGGCAGAAAGCACACTGAAGGGAGAGGGTGAGCAGCCTGAGGTCATGGTACATATTGGTACTAACGACATAAGTAGGATGAGTGATGAGGTCCTGAAGCAGCAGTTCAGGGAGTTAGGTGGAAAGTTAAAAAGCAGGACCATAGAAGTTGTAATCTCAGGATTACTGCCTGTGTCATGTACCAGTGAGGCTAGAAATAGGAAGATAGTACAGCTCAACACATGGCTAAATTGATGAGGTAGAAGGGAGTTTCAAATATCTGGACCATCGGGATTGCTTCCAGGGCAGGGTGGACCTGTACAAGAAGGATGGGTTGCATCTAAACTCGAGGACCACAAATATTCTGGCTGGGAGGTTTGCTCATGTCCTTCAGGAGGATTTAAACTAGCTTGGCAGGGGGTGGGAACCAAAGCAAAGTTGAATTGACTGAAAGGGATCTAGAGATTAGGGCCAGTAAGACTAGGACGAAGAGCAGGCGGGGTGTGTTTGCTGATCAAAGTAAGTCTTGTGGACTGAAGTGCATCTGTTTCAATGTGAGAACTGTAACAGGTAAGGCAGATGAACTTAGAGCTTGGATTAGTGCTTGAAACTATGATGTTGCTATTTCAGAAACTTGGTTAATGGAGGGACAGGATCGGTAGCTTAATGTTTCAGGATACAGATGTTTCAGGCAGGATGTAAAAGTGGTAGAGGAGTTGCACTACTTGTTAAGGAGGATATCACAGCTGTACTGTGGGAGGAGACCTCAGATGGCTCATACAGCGAAGCAATATGGGTGGAGCTCAAGAACAGGAAGGGTGCAATCACAATGTTTGGGGTTTAGTATAGGCCAGTGGGAGATAGAAGAACCGATATGTAGGCAGATTTTGGCAAGATGTAGAAGCAACAGGGTTGTTGTCGTGGGTAACTTTAACTTCCCATATTGACTAGGACCCACTTAGTGCTTGGGGCGCAGATGGGGCAGAGTTTGTAAGGAGCATCCAGGAGGGCTTCTTGAAACACTATGTGCATAGACCAACTACAAAAGGGGCCATACTGGACCAAGTATTCATGGCCAGGCAGCTGACGTCTCAGTAGAAGAGCAGCTTGGGAAGAGTGATCACAATTTAGTAAGCTTTAAGGTACTATAGATAAAGACAAGTGTTGTTATCAGGTTAAGCTGCTAAATTTGGGGAAGGCTAATTACAACAATATTAGGCAGGAACTGAAGGATATAGATTGGAGGCAACAAAGTGTGGAGCTGGATGAACACAGTAGGCCAAGCAGCATCTTAGGAGCACAAAAGCTGACGCTTTGGGCCTAGGCCCTTCATTAAAAAAGGGTGATGGAGAGAGGATTCTGAAATAAATAGGGAGCGAGGAGGAGGCAGGCTGAGGATGGATAGAGGAGAAGATAGGTCGAGAGGAGAGGTGGGGAGGTAGGGAGGGGAAGGCTCAGTCCGGGGAGAACGGACAGGTCAAGGGGGCGGGATGAGGTTTGTAGGTAGGAAATGGAGGTGCGGCTTGAGGTGGGAGGAGGGGATAGGTGAGAGGAAGAACAGGTTAGAGAGGTGGGGACGAGCTGGGCTGGTTTTGGGATACAGTGGGGGGAGGGGAGATTTTGAAGCTTGTGAAATCCACATTGATACCATTGGGCTGCAGGGCTCCCAAGCAGAAAATGAGTTGCTGTTCCTGCAACCTTCGGGTGGCATCATTGTGACACTGCAGGAGGCCCAGGATGGACATGTCGTTTAAGGAATGGGAGGGGGAGTTAAAATGGTTTGTGACTGGGAAGTGCAGTTGTTTATTGTGAACCAAGCGTAGACTTTCTGCAAAGCGGTCCCCAAGCCTCTGCTTGGTTTTCCCAATGTAGAGGAAGCCACAACGGGTACAGCGGATGCAGTATACCACATTGGCGGATGTGCAGGTGAACATCTGCTTGATGTGGAAAGTGATCTTGGGGCCTGGGATGGGGGTGAGTGAGGAGGTGTGGGGGCATGTGTAACACTTCCTGCGGCTGCAGGGGAAAGTGCTGGGTGTGGTGGGGTTGGAGGGGTGTGTGGAGTGGACAAGGGAGTCCTGGAGAGAGTGGTCTTTCCGGAAAGCAGACAAGAGTGGGGATGGGAAAATGTCTTTAGTGGTGGGGTTGGATTGTAGATGGCGGAAGTGTCAGAGGATGATGCATTGTATGCGGAGGTTGGTGGGGTGGTATATGAGGACTAGGGGGATTCTCTTTTGGTTGGAGGCAGACGTTTGAGGACAAATAAACATCTGGTAAATGGGAGGTTTTCAAGTGTAAGTTGATAGGAACTCAGGACTGACATGTTCCTGTAAGAATGAAGGATACGTATGGCAAGTTTAGGGAACCTTGGATAACAAGAGATATTGTGAGCCTAGTCAAAAAGAAAAAGGAAGCATTTGTCAAAGCTGGGGGTTGGGATCGCATGAAGCAAGGCTGGAATATAAGGAATGTTGAAAGAAACTTAAGCAAGGAGTCAGGAGGGCTTAATGAGATCATGAAAAGTCATTGGCCAACAGGATTAAGGAAAATCCCAAGGCTTTTCATACATATATACAAAACAAGAGGGTAGCCAGGGAGAGGGTTGGCTCACTCAAGGTCAGGGAAGGGAATTTATCTGCGGAGCCAGAGGAAATGTGTGAAGGATTAAATGGGTACTTTGTGTCATTATTCACCATAGAAAAGGACTTGGTGGATGATGAGTTTGGGAAATGGTGTGTAGACATGGTTTGGGTTATGTTGAGATAAAAAGGGAGGAGGTATTAGGGGTCTTGAAAAACATGAAGGTAAACAAGACCCCAAGCCTGATAGGATATAACCCAGAATACTGAGAGAGGCAAGGGAGGAAATTGCTAGGGCCTTGAGAGAAATGTTTGTGTTTTCACTGGCTACAGGGGAGGTCCCAGTGGATTGGAGAATATCCAATGTTGTTCCTTTGTTTAAGAAGGGTGGCAGGGATAATCAAGCTAATTATGGGCTGGTGAGCCTTACGTCAATGGTAGGGAAATTATTGGAGAGGATTCTTCAAGACAGGATTTAGTTCCACTTGGAAATAAGTGGGCGCATTAGCAAGAGTCAACATGGTTTTGCGAAGGGGAGGGCATGTCTCACTAACTTGCTTGAGGTTTTTGAGGAAGTGATGAAAATGATCATTGAGGTAGGGCAGTAGTTGTCTACATGCACTTTTGAAAGGCCTTTGACAAGCTCTCTCATGGCAGTCTGATACAGAAGATAAAGTCGCATGGGTTCAGAGGTGAGCTTGAAAGATGGATTAAAAATTTAGGTCGGTCATAGAATACAAAGGGTTGCAGTGGAAAGGTGCGTTTCTGAACGAAGGATTGTGACTAGTGGTGTTTCTCATGGACCTTTGCTATTTGTAATGTATATAAACGACTTGGAGGAAAATGTAACTTGATTGATTAGTAAGTTTGCAGATGACATAAAGGTTGGTGGAATTGCGGATAGACTACAGCAAGATATAGATCGGTTGGTGACTTGGGCAGAGAGATGGCAGATGACATTTAATCCAGAAAAATTGAGGGAGAAAAATATGAGAAGGTCATATTTGGAAAATTTGGAAGGTCTAATCTAGATGGAAAATATACAGTAAATGACTGAACCTAAGAGTACTGATAGGCAGAGGGATCTGGGTGTACAGGTACACAGATTACTGAAAGTGGCAACGCAAGCGGAAAAGGTAGCCAGCAAGGCATACGGCATGCTTGCCTTCATCGGCTGGGGCCGATGGTTTAAAAATTGGCAGGTAATGTTGCAGCTTTGTAGAACCTTAGTTAGGCCGCATGTGGAACGTTGTCAGAGATAATGGGAACTGCAGATGCTGGAGAATCCAAGATAACAAAGTGTGGTGCTGGATGAACACAGCAGGCCGAGCAGCATCTTAGGAGCACAAAAGCTGACGTTTTGGGCCTAGACCCTTCATCAGAGAGAGTTTATGTGGAATGTTGTGTTCAATTCTGGTCGCCACACTACCAGGAGGATGTGGTGGCTTTGGAGCGGGTACAGAAAAGATTTATGTGGGTGTTGCCTGGTGTGGAGGGCAGTGCTAAGAGGAGAGGTTGGAGAAATTTGGGTTGTTCTCACCAGAATGACGGAGGTCTAAGGGCGACCTAATAGAGGTCGACAAGATTATGAACGGCATGGACAGAGTGGACAGTCAGATATTTTTTCCCAGGGTGAAAGAGTCAGTTACTGGGGGCATAGGTTTAAGGTGCAAGGGGCAAGGTTTAGAGATGGTGTACAAGAAAGTTTTTCTACACAGTATGTGATGGGTACCTAGAACTTACTGCTAGGGGAGGTAGTGGAAGCAGATACTATAGTGACTTTTAAAGGGTGTCTTGACAAATACATGAATAGGATGGGAATAGGGGGATATGGCATCCAGAAGGGTAGGGGGTTTTAGTTGTGATAGGCAGCATATTGGTGCAGGTTTGGAGGGCTGAAGGGCCTGTTCCTATGCAGTAATTTTTCTTTTATTGTCTAGTAAGTGATGTCTAGGTTTGCTAGTGGCATTCAAGTTCAGGCAAATGATAATATGGAACTGTAAGCTAGTCTCAGCGATGGTGACTATGAAACTATAAACAATTGTTATAAAAACCCATCTGGTTTAATAATGGCTGAGAGGGATAGAAACCTGCCGTCTGGACTTAGCTTAGCCTAATAAGTCATATATTTAAGACAGAGACGAGGAGGAATTTCTTCTCTCAGAGGGTTGTGAATCTGTGGAATTCTTTACAATACAGGGTTGTTGAGGCTGTGTCATTAAGTATATTCAAAGCTGAGATAGATTTTTAATCAGGAAGGGAATCTAGTGTTATGGGGAAATAGTAGGAAAGTGAAGTTGAGGATTATCAGATCAACCGTGATATGGTGGAGCAGACTCAATGGGCTGAATGGCATAATTCTGCTCCTGTGCCTTCTGGTCTTTAATGTAACTCCAGACCCACAGTAGTGTGGTTATACTGTCTGATGTGCCCTAGGAAACCAATCAGTCAATGGACATTTATGGATGGGGAATAAGTTTTAGCTTTGCCAATGACAGCTACATCCCATACATGGATAAACAAAATCTGGATGAGTACACATAGGTCCTGATGGATGAAAGAAGTTGAGGGATGGATGGTGATTGAAAAGGGAGTGGGATCATCTGGTCAGTTCTGAATGGTCCATTAGCTTTCTTGGGGCTAAGGAAAAGTTCTCCATGAATTTGGAACATTGAGTAGACACATCACAGAGAATTAGAGTTAGAGTACTGCACAAAGACAGGCTATTCAGCTCAACAGCTGCATATTGGTGTTCCCCATTCTTTTTGCTGTCGCTACATCATCATAACCTTCTATTCCTTCCTTGCTCATGTGCTTATCCAGTTTTACCCTAAATGTATCAATGCTATTTGCCTCAACTATTCTTTGTGTTAGTGAGTTCCACTTTCTCACCACTCTCTGGTAAGAAAGTTTCTCCTGAATTCCCTTTTGGATTTATTGGTTGCCATTCTTTATTTGGGGCCTCTTGTTCTGGTCTCACCTACAAGTGGAAACATCTTCTCAATGTTTGCCCTATCAAACCCTTTCGTAATGTTGAAGATCTCCATCAGGTCACCATTCAGCCTTCTCTTTCTCAGAGGCAAGTGCCCCAGCCTGTTTAATTAATCCTGCTAGTATCACTCTTCGCTTTTGAATAAGAACCAGAAAAATAACTGGTGACAGAGCAGAGTTACCAGGACTCCTTTAATGAATCATTGTTCAACTGTGGTCTGATTCAACAAGGATGGTAAAATCTGATAAAGTTTCACATACAGAAAGAAATTACAGTAAATAGTATTACCATAGCTGCCAGGCTGACTATTCCAGGGTTAGTTGAGAGAAAGAAAACAAGAAATTGCCTTGTCATTGATGTCTGCTTGCAAACTACAGCAATTGATTCAATAAAACGTTCAAGATCAAAGCCTCTAGTTTGTTTCAGCAGCTTGTACTGGATGTGACAAAGTGATGATTTATTTATTAACTGAGCTAAGAAATGAGAAAGTTTTTGAAGTATTTTATTTTTGATGAATAGAGAGAGGTTGCTGCTTTCTCTCAAGTTTGATGATGAATTAAGCCAAACAGAATTTGTTATTATTGATGGCTTGTATATAGAAAATGTTTTGCTTTTGCTCATAATTTTTTTTATCCCTAAAGTAGGGAAAACTGACTTGAGTGGAAACTGACTCATTTTCTCTTCTTCCTGTTCTGCTGTTTCAACTCATTTTGTCTTTTAAGATCAGCTCTGCAGATCCCAAAACATTCTGATCTCTTGCATTGTTGCCATGGCCTAATCTAATTGTAGATGCTGACAGATTTTAGATTTGTGAGAAAAATTTCACAGTTTCCACAGAGACTGCAGGTTTCAAAATGAAACTCTATACACACCGCACAAACAAACCACACTGACATTTTTGGGGTGACAGTGACAACCAGATAATAGAAGCAAGGAATGTGGGCTGTTGATGTCTGACATGAGGCCATCTTCACAAGGGCTGGAAAGTCAGTGACCTCCCTCGAAAAGAGGGAAGAAAGAGGGCTGTGTCCAAAATGGCCTCAGACATTGTCTCAAATCAGGAACAATAACTTACTCCCACTCTTTGAAATAACAAACATTGAAACTTTTCTTTGATCTGACGCCATTCTATGGAAATGAGAAAGTATTCTTAATTAAACTTGACTCACTCTTCATTTATTAATTTTAATTTGCTTCAATATACTTGGTACAAGTGGAATCATTAAATGTTTTACATAATGCTCTGTTGATTTAGTACTCTTTTTATCCATTAGATATCTGTGTTATGTCTAACAGAAAGTCATACATTGTCAGACTGGAGCTGTCCTTCATCTAGTACAGTCTTGCCATAAACTTTTCAAGTGCAGGTATAATTTTGAATGCTTCTCAATCAGATACAACCCACACTGGGAAGATAAGAGAATGAGCTACGTGACTAATACCCACTCATCTATCTGCTGACTACACGATGGGATGTCAGTCTGATTTCACAGACTGATATCTCACCGAGAGTCAGATGACATCTTTGCTTGTAATGAGAAGACAAGTATTAGGGTTAATGATGTGACTCCTAGTTACTCAGCACTGATTTCCTTCAATCATATAAAGTCCCTGCCCCCACACCCCATCAACTCCTCATATCTTCTGCAAACAAAGAAAAAATAAATTTAAACTTAATTTTTGTTGGTGGACAGAATTGAAAAGAGGATGAAGTGACGGACGCGTCAGTTGGGCACTAACTTTTAGACAATGCAGCCAGCCCCAGAGGTAATTAATATCAGTCTCAATGTTCTTCCAGTCCCTGGAAAAGTATTCTCATTTAACACAATAACTAGACAGACAATGACAGATTCTGACTGCATTGCAGGCTATGAAACGCAATATGAAATTCCCAACAAAAGGAAATATCAAGATTTGGCTAACATTACAGATTAAAGATGAAAAATTGCACCTTTTTCTGAAATGATTCCTAATTTTTGATTGACTCACTTTTCGCACATGTCCCTACTATTTTAGTTGGAGTTTACTCCTTCTGCTACATTGCAGATGGATTGAAGGGGATTTGTTAGTGCATCAAGGAAGCCACACTGCCACTTTTGGAGTTGACTTCTAATCTAGCTCACACCGATAGAAGCTGTAACAGGTCAGTACCCTGCTCATTCTCACTGGTTGAATTCAGCCTAGGTAGTTTGGAATGGACATCATCTCCACTAGATAGGCTGTCAATGGTATAGTTGATCAATAGCCCCATCACCTCTGACATCTGCACAAATCATATCCCTTACTGATGCGATAGAACACTATGGTCTCAACCGGCAAGACTAAAATATAAGGCTAAGTACAATGGATTGAGTCCCACCTCTTGCTGGTCTGAAAATAATGATTAAAAAAAAAGTGGCCTAAAATCATAGGTCATAGGAGCAAAAGTAGGCCACTTGGCCCAACGAGTGAGCTGTGACATTCAATGAGTTGATGGCTGATCTGATCATCCTCAATTCCTGTCTTTTTCACGTAACTCTTGATTCCCCTACTGCTTAGAAAATCTGTCTATCATGCACTTGAATATACTTAATGATCTAGTCTCTACAGCCCTCTGTGGTGAATAATGTCCCATATTCATTACCCTCAAAGGGAAGAAATTCTCTTATTTGGAGATTAGAATTAGAATTAGATTTTATTGTCAATTGTACTCAAATATACCAATACATGAGTACAGTGAAAAGTGTACAAAGTTACTATTCTCGAGTGCCATCTTGATTACAAAACCAGAATTTAAAAATAACAGCAGAAATAAAAGAAAGCCAAAAGAAAAACATGCAAATTTTAAAGTCTAAGTGTTATCTCCATAAGGTGTTTAGAACCACTGACGCATACACTGGGACCCAGCCACAACCTGAAGTCTCAGTCAGCCTGTGAGTCTCACATTGATAACTGGGAGGAGCTGCATTCTTGCTGCTGCTGACATTGCCACCACTAATTGCTGGAGGAGCTTTACTACCACTGTCACCGCCACTGATACTGAACACCAGGAGGAGCTGCATTCTCGCTGTTGCTGACATTGTTGCCTCCAAACACTGGAGGAGATTTGCCACCATCGCCACTGGCCCTGAACGCTGGGAGGAGCGGTGTCTTCGCTGCCTCTGACTTTTGCTGCCTCAAAAAGACTTTAAGACAAGGGGAAACAACCTTTCCACATTGATCCTGTCAAGTCCCCTCAGAATCATGTATATTTCTATAAGGTCTCCTCCCAATCTTCTAGCCTATGTTTGACATTTATTTCTACATTTTGTACCAAATAGACAGAAGCTGCAAAGACAACAGAACGAGGATAGAGTAATAGAGTCCTATAGCATGGAGACAGTCCCCTTGTCCTAAACTGGTTCATGCCAATCCAGATGTCCATCCACGTTAACCCCATTTCCCCAGACTTGGCTCATATCCTTCTAAACCTTCCCCATCCATGTATTCATCCAAATGCCTTTTAAATAGTGTTAATGTACACGCCTCAACCACTTCCACTGGCAGCTCATTCCATATGCGCGCCACCCTCTGTATAAAAAAAGTTGCCCCCCAGGTTCCCATGTATTCTTTCTCCTCTTAGCCTGAATGATGCCCTCTGGTCCTCAATTCCTCAATCCTGGGAAAAAGACTGAGTGCATTCACCCTATCCATGCCTCTCATGATCTTATACACTTTTTTAAGAACGCCCCTCAGTCTCCAGTGCTCTAAAGAAAAAAAGCTTGTCTAACCTCTCCTTATAGCACAGTCCCTTGAGTCTTGACAACATCCTTGTAAATTTCTTCTGTGCTTTTTCCAGTTTATTAACATCCTTCCTATAGAGAGGTGACCAAAGCTGAACACAATACTCCATGTGCGGCCTCACCAACTTGCTGTACACCTGCAACATAACTTCCCAACTTCTGTACTCAGTGCCCTGACTAATGAAGGCCAGTGTGTCAAATGCCTTCTTCACTGCCCTGTCTACCTGTAACTCCACTTTCAGAGAACTGTGCACCTGAACTCCAAGGTCCCTCTGTTCCACTACACTCCTTAAAGCCCTAGCATTCACCATGAAACTCCTACCTTGTTTTGACTTTCCAAAATGAAACATCTCACACTTATCTATATTAAGCTCCATTTGCCATTTCTTGGCCCACTTCCTCAGCTGACCAAGATCCTGCTGAAATTTCTGATAACCTTCCTCACTGTCCATGATACCACCTATTTTCGTGTCATCCACAAACTTATTAAGTCATGCCTTGAACATTCTCGTCCAAATCATTGATACAGATAACAAACAGCCATGGGCCCAGCACTGACCCCTGAGGCGCACCACTAAACACAGGCCTCCAGTCAGACAAGTATCCTTTCACAACTACTCTCTGTTTCCTACCATCAAGCCAATTGTGCATCCAGTTTGCCAACTTTCCCTGGATTCCATGTGATCAAACCTTCCAGAGCAGCCTATAATGTGGAACTTTTCAAAGGCCTTACTGAAATCCATATAGACTATATCTACTGCCCTGCCCTCATCAACCTTTCTGGTCACTTCATCAAAGAGTGCTAACAAATGTGTGAGGCACGATCTCTCACGCACGAAGCCGTGCTGACTACTCCAAATCAAACCCTGACTTTCCAAATGCATGTATATCTTATCCCTCAGAATTTTCTCAAGTAACTTACCAGCCACAGATATTAGGCTTACTGGTCTGTAACTTCTAGGTTTTACTTTGCAGCCATTCTTGAATAGAGTATAATATTCACTATCCTCCAGTCTTCCGGGACCTCACCCATGGTTAACGATGATGCAAATATATCAGCCAGGGCTCCCGCAATTTCTTCTCCAGTCTCGTGCAGGGTTTATGCACATATCTGGTCAAGATCAGGAGATTTATCAACCTTTATATATTCTATTATTTCCAGCACCTCCTCTGCTGTAATATGGACTGTTCCCAAGATATCGCCACTAACTTCCTCAAGTTCCTAAGTCTTCATGTCTTTCTTCACGATAAACACAGGGAAGAAATATTCATTGAGCTCCTCACCTATCTCCAGTGGTTCCTCACATATATGTCCACGTTGGTCCTTGAGGGGTCCTATATCCTTCTTCAGTAAACTGCTGTATCTCCTATATACCTCCAGGGATTCCCTTGATCCCAGCTGCCTGTACCTGAGCCATGCCTCCTTCTTCTTTTTGGTCAAAGCCTCAATATCTCTTGTCATCCAGGGTTCCCTGCTCCTGCCAACCTTGCCCTTCACCCTCCCAGGAACATTATAGACCTTCAATTCTAGCTTTCATACTTCTAAAGCCTCCAACTTGCCAGAGGACCATTTGCTTGCAAACAAACTACTCTAATCAACCCCTGCAAGCTCCTAATTCCATCAAAATTCACCTTGCCCAGTTTAGAACTTGAAACTGTGGACCAGTTTTATCTCTCTCTATAACTATTTTAAAATTAATAGAACAATGGTCATTGGCCCCAAAGTGCTCCCCCACTGTCACCTCAGTCACCTGTGCTGCCCAATTTCCCAAGAGTTGGTCAAGTTTTGCCTCTTCCCGAGTAGGACCCTCTATGTACAACTTTCCTGAACACATTTAACAAATTCCATCTCGTTTAAGCCCTTAACACTATGGCAGTCCCAGTCTATGTTACGAAAGCTAAAACCTCTTACTATGACAACCCTATTGCTCCTGCACATCTCCCTAGTTTCCCTGCATATTTGTTCCTCTAATTCCTATTGACTATTTGGGAGCCTATAGTACAACCCCAATAATGTTACTGCCCCCACTGCTTACTTCTTAGCTCCACCCACAAAGCCTCAGTTGATGACCCCTCACTTATTTTATCTCTGATTACTGCCGTGATATTTACCTTAATCAAAATTGCAACTCCCCATTCCCTCGTTTCTCCACCTCTGTCCTGCTTAAAACACCCGTACCCTGGCATATTAAGCTGTCAGTCCTGTCCCTCCCTTAGCCATTTTCCTGTCATGGCTAAAATATCCCAGTCCCACATACCTATCCACGCCCTGAGTGTATCAGCCTTACCTATCAGCCCTCTTGCATTGAAATAGATGCAATTTAATCCAACAGGCATTCCTCCAAAACTCTTATCTATGATGAGCTCAGCAACTCAGATGCTCCGAAATGGCTATGGCAGCTGTATGTACTTCACACAGATATAGTCTTTGGGGATAATGGAGGCACACCTTGTTAACACCTTGTTATTCAGCACAGGTGACTGTATCCAGGCTAATATGTGTACCAAAGTAACACCTCACCCTATCAGTCACTCTCTGCTGGACACTCCTCCTTTTCCTGATCACTGGAGCTGTTGACAGATGATCTGATCTTCAGTGCAGGTGACTGCTTCCAGGTTCTAATATATGTGCCAAATGGATGCCTCTCTTCCACCCTCTGCAGGACCTGTAAGGCACAGGCACCACCAGGATTTGAAGCCCAGGATTACCCCTAGTTACTGGGTAGGCATCGTAACCAACTAAACCACAGTACTACACAGCCCTGCTGAAGAAGAAAAAGACTGGGTGAAATGTAGTTCAAATGCCCATGATGTGCAATGACAATTTGGACATATTGTATCACCTGTAACAAAAACATCAATAGCAAGTGGCATCTGCTGGAGCCGAGGAGATTCTAAAGAGCTCACAATAAACTGTCACAGGCAGAACAGGTAATTTGGCTCAATTGGTTTACATTGGTGTTTCTGCTCCATGTGAGCCACCCCCACTCTATTTAACGCAATCAACTATCTATCTCTCTCCACAGATATGTTTCAGTATTCTAATATTTTGGTTTTATTTCATTTTTCTTGCATATATTATCATATGCCTTTTTATCAGGATTTTATCTTGGTAAGGGGAGAGATTAACTAGGCAAAGGGATATGGCTGATCAGAAATTTGGGATTAAGAGGTGAATTCAAGGGTAGGATCTAGACAAAGGTCTAACTAGTGAAAGTGATAGTCAAGAAAGAGCATGTGCACAGGAGACCCAGGAAAATTAGGATTGCTTATATTGCAACCAACTGAGCATCTCCCTCTGAGTCAGGTGTTCCTGCAATTCCCAATTCTCTTTGTTCCCCAAGGTAGTGCTTGTTGAAGTTAGAACTATCAGAAGAAACGTAACAAACTGAGGCATGTTTCTATAGAAACAAGAAAGCGAAGGGGTGACCTGATAGAAAAGTTTAAAATTATGAAGCAATTTGATCGAGCAGACATAGAGGAAATGTTTCCTGGAACATCCTCTCCTGTAGCACCATAGGAGCATCTGCATGACCCACCCAAGGGCAACCTAAGTTCGGCAATAAAGGCTGAGCTTGCCAGCAATGCCTGTATTCTAAAAGGTATTTATGACTACTATTTGGTATTTAATCCCCTTCTGAGAAACCTCTCAAATGCAAAACAAATAGAACCATTGGAATAGAAATAGAAAAATTGGAAGGAAGGTACATGCATCTTAAAGGCACAATACTCCCTCTGATTTTTTAGGTTATACCAGCTCGTGGACTACTACAGTTCCAACTAAGGATGAAGCCAAACTTTGATTTCCATAGAATCCCTACAGTGTGGAAGGGCCATCAAGTCCACACTAAACCTCTGAACAGCACCCCACTCTAGCACTGTAATCCAGCATTTCCAATGACTAACACAACTTGCCTGTACATCCCTGAAAACTATGGGCAATTTAGCCTGGTCAATACATCTAACCTAAACATCTTTGGACTGTGGGGAAACCAGACTACCTGGAGGAAACCCACACCCACTAAGGCTGGAATCAAACCTGGGTCCCTACTACTGTGAGGCAGCAGTACTAACCACCAAGCCACCATGCTGCACATTTCTCCGCACCTTTCAGCATGTTCAGTCATTTTGAAGCATTTGTAAGAATGAATCACTTTTCAAATGTAGTTGCAATGTAGGAAATATGGAAGCAAGCCTTGCACAAGACCTCACAGACATCAAAAAGGTAAAAACTTGTTTGTATCGGTGTTGACTGAATGACAAGTATTTTCCAGGGGACTAGTGATAGCTCCTCTGCTCTTCCCCAAAATTTGCCATGGGATCTTTTGTGAGAGTAGACTGGAGCACATTAGATATCTCATCGAAAACTGGAACCTCTGACAGTACAGTAAACTCTCAACACTACGTGATAAAGCGAAGGGGTGACTTGATAGAAAAGTTTAAAATTACAAAACAATTTGATAGAGCAAAAAGAGGAAATGTTTCCTGGAACATCCTCTCCTGTAGCACTGTGGAATCATCTGCATGACCCATGTAAGCCCTGCATAAATCGAGAGTAATTCTCTATTTGCTCAATTGCTGGAATGGGACTTGAATGTGCACCCCTCTGACTCCAATGCAAGTATGCAACCTATTGAACTATTATTGACAGATATGGGAAATAAATTCTGGCATAGACAGCATTGACTACTTTCCAAGAAATGTTTTATTAAAAGTTGTGTGAAAGATGGAGGAGAAAATTTAATGGAGCAATAACTATGACAGTAGTGATAAAAGAAGCAATGAATCTTGTAATAGAGACAGAAACATAAATGGCATTTAATGAATAAGTCCCAGAAATTGGCTACTTCACCTCCCAACTGGGCAGGGCAGGTGAATTCAGACAGACAGTGGGGTTCAATGCATTCTGTAGATGGAAAATAACAGAAAGCCACTTACTGCAGTATTATGCTTAGACTGAAACTCACTGTACAGCAGGGTGTTCCAAGACCGTGTGCTTGCAATAACGTCACATTACCACCAAGAATTAGGCAGAAAATGACCAATTACTCTCAGTACATCAAAATCATTTGATATTTTGTCAAAATTTCTGGTAAGACTTCAATTTAGACATCTTATTGCAAACATTGGATGAAATAGGTATTTAACCTGTATTGAAATATTAATCAGACTGAAGGAGTAATATTTCAGGTGTTTTGTGTTATTTCTTCATGGACCCTTACTCTATTGGTCTCTTTCTTTCCTTTTCCCGTTAATTTTTATACAATATTTTAGGCTTGTACTTTTGGCTGCACTCAAAACCTCTTCACTGATTCCATTTGTGACTCTATTGATATTTACCCAAAGGCTCTTTTTTAAATTCTTTTCCTCAGCCCATCAATATTTGACAGCCAGTTTTCTATTATCTTATTGAATTAGCGCATGAAGTTATTGATAACTGGGATAGGTGTCTTTCTGGATCTATTCACTGTTTTGTGTCCCATCCTATGTTCCCTCTATTTTTCTTCTGTGTGGACCTTTGAAGTCTATGGACGTTTGTGATGACTGGAACTGGAATTTACTGGTGGTAACAGCACAGATCAACATGGCAGACTCTCAGAGCGGCTGTATGGCCATGCAGTTTAGAGGGAATATTGGCTCCATCAGTGAGATGCAGAGTCACAGAATTGTTTACCATAGGTGGTGGCTCCTTGGCATTTTGTCTGTGCTGGCTTTCTGAATGGACAAATCATTTAGCACTATTCACCTGCCTTCTCCCCATAACCCAGCACTTTCAAATCAGTACGTAATTCCTTTATCGAATATCTTGAACCTACTTCTGCTACACTCCGATTCCTAAATCGCTCATGAGTGTGAGAGAGAGAGAGAGAGAGAGAGAGGGCAAAAGGCAAAGTTTAAATGGAGCCTTTCACACAGAGATCTGATGGCATCATTTTACATCACAAACCAGTCATCCAGCCAACTTGGGCCACTTAATTTAAATCTGCTTGAGTCAACCTAAAGGGAAACACAAACTAAAATGGGTGGTGATACCTTTAATTTGTCTTGGTTGTGACAAATGCAAGTCGCCCCAGATTTTAAAAATTATCTTCTATTATTTTTCAATTCCTATTCTATCATTGGTTCTATGTGATGAGATGAAAATGTGCTATTTGTAAGGGAATATGAGTGTAAGATTTGCAAAAGGCTTGATACTTAGCCTGCATTAATTTAACAATTTTTGATCTGGTGTTAGTGGTACGGCTTTTGTAATTGGCTGACAGAGGGCAAGATAGAATCAAAAATCTTAATGTAGACAGATGCCATTTGGCTGTTCATGTCCTTATTAGACATGGCAAGTGGAAGAGACTGGGCTTGAGAGGGCTTTTAAAATTGCCTTCGGACTTAGTAAAGGATCAGTACTTCGGAAGCGCTTCATCATCAAAAGGGGAAAAGTGAAGAAGTGTGCACTGTCGAAGGGGTCAGCAATGAAAGAAAAGTGCACTGTCAAAGAAACAATAGTGAAGTTGACACATTGTCAGAGGTGCCTAATTCTGATTGAATTTAAACCAAGGCCCTTGTTATCCTCGAGTGAACGTAAAAGATCCCTGTGTACTACGTCAAAGAAAAAAACCAAAAGTTATCCTGATGAGCGAGTCAATACACACAACTGAATGAACGCTACAGGAAGCAAAATCATATGGACTCCCACAGATACTTTGTCTATACATCCTCACGTGCTGCTTCCTGTCTCCGTCACATTTGTTCTGATGATGCTACTTTCTGCAAAGGGCCTCCAGAATGTCCACCTTTTTCATCAACCAAGGATTCTCTTCCACCATAACAATTTCAGAATGTGAACAGCCTCCTCCACGTTCATTACCCTCTTCCACACCCCTAAGCCCTGTTTTGTACGGGTTGCTCCCAGCACAGCCAACACATTTTTATTCATTCATACTTGGCATTCACACCATCCTCAGAATTTAGCTCCCTCTTGGCTTATTGTCAGCAATCCCTTTGTTTGTCTCTCATTTCTTTCACTTTTCCAGCAGCATCTCCACATTTATTCATTTCTTCTAACTCTACCTCCCTATCATCGGCATAACATGATCTTTTTCCAGCTGCTTTCAGTTCTGATGCCAAATTTAAAATGTTAGCTGTTTCTGTCTACAGATACTACCAGACCTGCTTTCTCCAGAATTTTGTTTTTGTTTCACCTGGTAATTTATCATCAGTGTTTGTTAGATCTTGCTATTCTTTGATATTGTGTTTCCCCATTACAAAAACAGGTGAATTGGAAGCAGAAGTAGGAAGTTAGGACCCTAAAGCCTGCTTTGCCATTCAATAAGATCATGGCTAATGTTTGTTTCTCCGAATTTCAAATTCCCATGTACTGTCCTCCTGTAAAACCACTGATTTCCCTGCCTATCAAAAATATATCTACTGAATCGTAGAAGGTTAATCTCTAATTTTAAAACAGCATCATATAGTTGCGAACTCACCCACGAGAGGAAATTCAGGATCTTACACACTTCAATCAAGTCACCTTCACTCTTCTAAACTCCAGTAGAACCAACCTAATAGGATAAAACAATCCACTCATTCCAGATATCAATTTAATAAAATTCATTCGATATCACCTCTAATGCATTTTACATCCTTCTTTAAATACTGTTGCACTCAATGCCTTCTATGCTTGGCACAAGCAGAATGCCAACAGTGCAGTGTCACCTACCTCCTCTGTCACTGTTGCAGACGTCAGATCAGTCTTCCTGAGAGTCAACACAAAGACAAAGCTAGTAATGGACCCAGATGGAGTCCCCAGCTCTGCACTCAGATTCTGTGCAAACCAGCTGGCGGTGGTATTTGCTGACATCTTCCAACTCTCTCCTACAAACCGAAGTCCCCACCTGCTTTGAGAAGACCACCATCATCCTGGTACTTAAAGCACGTGCAACGTGCCATAATGACCAACACCCTGTGATTCTGACCTCCATAATCACAAAGTGCTTCGAGAGGCTGGTTATTATCCACATCAGCTCTAGCCTCCCAGCCTGCCTCAATCCCCTGCAATTTGCCTACTGACGTAATAGATCCACAGCAAATGCCATTTCCCTAGCTCTGCATTCTTTCCTGGAATATCTGGGCAAAGACACTTATGTCAGACTCCTACACATCGGCTATAGCCCCATTTTCAACACACTCCAGACTGATCTCAAAACTCCAAGAGCTGAGCCTCAGCACTGCCCTAAATCCTCAGCTTCCTAACTTAGACCGCAGTGAAGATAGATACTGGCACCTTCTCCACCAACAGTGGAGTCCCCCAAGGATGCATTCTCAGCCCCCTACCGTACTCACTGAACACCCATGACTGAGTAGCCAAATTCCAAACGAACACCATCCAAAAGTTTGCTGATGACACCAACATGGTCGGACGGATATCAAACAACTGAGTCAGAATACAGACGGGAGATGGGGGCTTGGTGTAATGATAGCAACTTCTCTCTCAATGTCAGCAAAACAAACAAACAAACAAACTGATCAATAGCTTCAGGAAGAAAAGATGAGAACACGTCACAATCTACATCAATGGAACAGAAGTTGATGGGGTTGAGAGCATCATGTTCCTAGGAGTGACCACAACAAACCTCCCTGTCCTGCACTTCCCACATACATGCGACGGTCAAGAACGCACAGCAACACCTCTTCTTCAGGTGGCTTACGAAATTCAGCACGTATAAAAAAGGACCCTCACCAACTTCTACAGATGCACCATAGAAAGCATACTATCGGGGTGCGTAACAGCCTGGTACGGCAACTGCTCTGCCCAGGAACATACAAAACCACAGAAGGTTATGTGCAGAGTCAAGACCATCACAGAAGCCAACCTCCCATCCATAGACTCCATTTACACATCTTGTTGCTGCAGAAAAGCTGCCAAAGGCCCCCACCACCCCAGTAAAACTCTCCTACAACCAGTTTGACCAGGCAGAAGATACAGAAGCTTGTACACACACACACACACACACACCTCCCCCCCCCCTCCCCCCCACAGGTTCAAAACAGCTTCTTTCTTGCCATTATTTGAAGTTGGAAAGTCCATTCAGTCTAATAATGCTAATGTGGATATTGCTTTGCACATCTCCTGTGCAGTATAACCTCAGACTCACCTGTCTAAGCACCATATGATCTTTATGTCCTTGCTTGCTGTGATCAGCCCGTGCTACTCAAACAAAGCTTTTCACTGTACTTAGATATACCATTACAATAAATCAAATAAAATAAGGCTAAAACTGCACAGTAACATGTTTACATCATAAACAATTTACTGTCTAGCAGGGTATAACAGCTTTATAATTCATCTCATAATAGATAGTATTCTTTTGGCCTTCATAACTATTTGCTGTATAAGCATATTAAATTTGTAACACATGCACTCAGAACACCTGGATCACTCTGCACCTTGGAATTGCAATACTTTTTTTAAATTCTTCCTGCCGAGGTGAACAATTTCACTTGTCCCACATGACATTCCAGCTATTAGCTTTTTGCCCACTCACTCAACCTATCTATAATTCGCCTGCACACTCATGTCTTCATTACATACTTTCCAGATGACACATAGATAAGAAAGTATGACATCATGCCATCACTCCTTTCAAAGTAACTGATACAAAAATTATGAATTGTTTAGGGCGGCACAGTGGCTCAGTGGTTAGCACTGCAACCTCACAGCACCAGGGACCCAGGTTTGATTCCAGCCTCGGGCAACTGTCAGTGCGGAGTTTGCACATTCTCCCAGTGTCTGCGTGGTTTTCTCCGGGTGCTCCGGTTTCCTCCCACAGTCCAAAAGATGTGCAAGCTAGGTGGATTGGCCATGCTAAATTGCCTGTAGTCTTTAGGGGGATGGGTCTGGGTGGGATGCTCCAAGGGGCAGTGTGGACTTGTTGGGCCAAAGGGCCTGTTTCCACACTGTAGGTAATCTAATCTAATCTGAGAAGCCCCAGCACAGATGCCTGGGGAATTCCAGTTGTCATATGTTGCCAATCAGAAAGAGACCCATTTACGCATACTATTTTCTCAACCATGTTTATGTGTTACCCCCACTCAACAAATGTCCCATTTTGCAAAATTAACTATGTGGCATCAAATCCTCTCTGGAATTCAATTACAGAACATCTACAGGTTTCCCTCTATCCTTGTTAAATAAACAGGAAAGGTATTGTTACCATATCTTACCAGACCAAATGGCTACTGTCATTTAACCAGAGGGTCACCATGCCCGAGCGAAGAGGGCGAGCGTTCATGATGATGGGGGGGGTGGGGGGGAGAATTATTGTTTAAGGATTTGTAAACAAAAGATTAGAAGAGATGGCAGTGATTGTATATCTATTATATATGTATACTTGATTCCTCACTCCCATCACAGGAACTAATTTAGATTTGATATCTAAAAACATAATGAAATAATAAACTGCTATCTGTTACTGCTTGTGGTACAAGGGAACACTATTTATACAACCTTAACTCAAAAATTGATCAACTGAGTGGCAGGTTCCGATTGTGTGAAATTGACCGGACAGTGATGAGTTTTTCAACATCAAAAATTCATGCTGTAATTATGGACTTAAGTGCTGCTTGGATTGGTCTGCGCAATACTTCAACACTTGAATACAATAGAATTTTGTTTTCAACAATTTCCACAGCTTGGCATTTGCCACAAACAGATTATTATTCAAACCCTTGTCCAGATTATCATATTCCACAGGCCCAATCTCTCCCAAATCAGGCCCTGGCTCAGCATCATCACTTCAAACCTCAAACACCTGGCATCTGTATGCCACCTCACAACCTCCACTCTCTTCTCTTCTCTACATCCCCTATGGTCCACCTCATCTGACATGGCTCTTCTAGTGGGTCCTCTTCCCCCCCCACTTATGTTCCATATCTTGTCACTCTCCCAACCTGTTGAGGAGCTATTGGTAATATCAAGCTCTCTTACCCAAGGTCTGCTTTCCTACTGCTCTACCCTGTCTGGTAGTTCCTTAGCTATTCTGACTCTGATATCCCCAAATCTCACTGACTCTGCCTAGAGCTTCTCTGCCTTGTTAGTCTTGCCTACTCCTGCGAAAACCCCTTTAAAATCCACTTCTCCAACGACAAGTCAGGAAATTGAACAAATTTAGTGGAATAAAATCAGAGCCATAGGACTTAAAGCAACAAAAAGGGTCAGGACAATAAATTAATTTGAAAAATATAAAATTTTAATAAAGGCTACATCTCTGAATATATACATAATTCCTGTACCAAGGACTCTTAAATCAAATTCTTTTGTAATGCATAATTTACAGAAAGGGGAAGAAATGGCACAAAACATGGTTGCAACACTCAAAAAACGCATACAAAATATTTTTGTACATAAACCCTTCTTAACAAAGGGAGATGTGACCCTCAAAGCAGGGTGAGACACAGTATTAATAATACCATGCAGGCACAGGTACTGTACAGGATAAACAAGAAACACTAGTAGTAGTGTGTAAAACTTTAACAATTTTTACACAGTTATCATACAAATTATGTCCAGCAGTGTGGCAAAGGTCAGAATGATAGAGTGCGTAGGATGGGAAGGGTTGATACTGGAGTCTGGCCCCTTAACAAAGACATGTATGTTAACCATTTACAAGAAAACACCACATGCAGTAATTTCAACTTCAGTATGTAAAATTAAACTTTCCCTTCAAAACTATTAATTTAATCCTACAATGAGGTGAAACTGGCAGTAGAGAGAGAGAAAAAAAAACAATCATTCCATCCATCCATCCTTGCTGGAATCTTGATATACAAACTTAAACGTTGTAGAATTACATGGTTGTGTGTCTGGAAGTGGAATTTGTGGGACTGAGCTTCCAGGCAAATGGCAGAGTGTAAATGTCAGTTTTGATAACGGATCACATTCCCAATATGGGTTTTCTTTCTCTCTCCAGGTGATAAATGAATAAGTTTGCCACCCCATTTTCAGCTCTCTATTTCAAAATTCTCTTTGGAGATTGAGAGTTTAAATTGCATATGTGAGATTGGTGGCTTTCACCAATGCATTGGTGAGAAGGTCTATTGCCACTACTTTCATACATATTAAGCTGCTGATTCTAAATGATTTTATTGCCAATGTTATGCAATACAACTACAACCCATGAAGTTGAGCAGAAAACAAAAATCAACTCCAATCCTCATGTCATATAGTTGTGAGGCGTCGATTGTTTATGCCACAGTGTCGCTCTTGGAGGGAGCTCACTGCTGGGAGCAGAGTTTGAATCAGGGCTGGGACTAGGCAGCTGCCAGACTTGTCCTCCACTGATGACACATTTGGGTAGGCCAAAATCTACAATATCTGCACACTTACTCATATTACAATCCACATCTACATCACTATAGTAGCTTTTAAAGTGTTAGAGTGGGACCAGGAAAGGGAGGGGATGGTGTTGGGGATGAAAGGTGCAAGATTTCTGTGGATTTTCCTGGATTTGAAAGGCACTAGGCTCCAATGTAAATGCTGAATGGAAAATTGACAAGGACTGGTTGCCTTTTCTGCCAGACCATTAAGACTTCGCGATAGTTCCGGTGCAGAAACAAAGCAGTGTTACATTAAGACAGTCACTTGTTTCAGAGAAAATTCACAGCCAGTTTCACAATTTCACTTTAAATACACCAGAGAATGATGACTGTATTATCGTTAGTGTTATTGGAAAGGGGAAGAACTGTCAGTACCGTCAAAAGAAGGGAAAAGAACTGTCACAAAGAACAGCAGTTGCTAGTACTAGTGGAAAAGTATAGCTTTTCCACAACTCAAATACAGAGACACAATTTCAATAAATAGCAGGATGTGTCACTGAGCATGGACTATACACAGTATCTGTTCATATACAAAGTCCCTCAGGAAGCCACAGGATATCCACAAATACCTGGATGTCTGTAAATAATCAATAGTGGTTATTCTTATACAATGAAGCTCAGTATTTTCATATAAATATTTTTATGATTTTACATCCTATGTAAGGCAAACATCACTACAGCTTCAAGCCCAAATTCCAGTACCTCACAGCTTATTTCATCCTTCTGTAATTGTTCATAAGTTAAATGCTCTTAAAATGCCAGAAGTCTGTTGATTTTAGTCTTTTTTAATGATCAATTCGTTCCACTTTTCCCAAGATCTTTCCCTCATACATGGGCAGTGTGCTATCGTCACTCTGAATTTCTTCGAAAACTGCCCCGCAGTCAAACTCATTGCTGGCTCGTTTGAAATAATACCTGTAAGAGAAACAGTCGTTAGAACAAAAGAAGCAACATGGGGGCAAAGAGAGGGAATGGGAAAAAAGAGAAGGGTACTAGAGAGAGAAAAAAAAGATAATGTCTTGGGTTTCATAATCTTCTGAACATATCTGTATCATTGATAAGTTTGC